>NC_037668.1:197514858-197705014 GCF_003255815.1 Theropithecus gelada | reverse complement strand
TTTTTTTTTTTTTTTTTTTTTTTTGAGATGGAGTCTCGCTCTGTCGCTCAGGCTGGAGTGCAGTGGCCGGATCTCAGCTCACTGCAAGCTCCGCCTCCCGGGTTCACGCCATTCTCCTGCCTCAGCCTCCCGAGTAGCCGGAACTACAGGCGCCCGCCACCGCGCCCGGCTAGTTTTTTGTATTTTTTTAGTAGAGACGGGGTTTCACCATGTTAGCCAGGATGGTCTCGATCTCCTGACCTCGTGATCCGCCCGTCTCGGCCTCCCAAAGTGCAGGGATTACAGGCTTGAGCCACCGCGCCCGGCCTAGAATTCTTTACCCAGTGAAATTATCCTTCAAAATTGAGGACAAAATAAAGACTTCTCAAACTGAAATTGAAGGAAGTTGTTGCTAATAGCCCTGACTTGCAAGAAATGTTAAAGAAATTCTTTAGAGAGAAGGAAAATATATAGTTCAGAAACTTAGATCTACGTAAAGAAAGCAAGCATTGAAGAAAGAGTAAGTGGAGGTAAAATAAAAATTTTCCTTTTCTTATTCTAACAGATGACAGTTTGTTCAAAATAACAACAGCAACAATGTGTTCAATTATTCAATTATGTCTGCTTATGTAAATACATCTCCTAAACAGAGATGACGGACCAGACCACCCAGGCTTCAGACCCGCCAAACTGTAAGTTAAGAAGTGGGTGTTGTTTTGGGCCTGGCATGGTGGCTCACTGTAATCCCAGCACTTTGGAAGGCTGAGGTGGGTGGATCACTTGAGGTCAAGAGTTCAAGACCAGCCTGGCTAACATGGTGAAACCCCATCTCTACTAAAAATACAAAAATTAGCCAGGCATGGTGGCACGTGCCTGTAATCCCAGCTACTTGGGGGGCTGAGATACGAGAAACCCGGGAGGCAGAGGTTACAGTGAGTTGAGATTGCGCCACTGTACTCCAGCCTGGGTAACAGAGTGAGGCTCTGTCAAGAAGTGGGTGTTGTTTTAAGCTGTTAATTTGTAGTAATGAGTGACAGAGCAATAGAAAACTAATACACCGGTGCTCCGTGTTTACAAGAACAAGGCAAACGTGTCAACCCAACACCAGAGATTTAGCCCTTTATTCTCTTAGGGGGCTTGCCCATGCCAGGCTGTAAACTCTTGGAGTGTTTAATTTGCTCACTCTTGCACCCCAGCACTCTTGTATTAATATGCTTAATACATATTTGAATTGTTAAAATTGTGTGGAATGATTTGTCTACCAGGATGCTTTATCATAGCAATAGCAATAAAATCATACAGAAAAGTTCTATCCAAGAATAATTAGGTCATGCAATCGTATATCTGTAAGATAAAATACCATGCTTCCTTTTAAATCGTGATGTGAAAAATAATTTAATGACAGGAAATTATTCATAATATATTTAATAGCAAATTACAAAATAGAGAAATGTGCATGCACACACACAGAAAAATACTTGACAAGTGGGATCTCAATATACAAAAAGTACTTTAAGTAGTAAGGTTATTTGCAATTTATATTTTCTTTCTTTGGGGAAGTGCCTTCAAAAACTTCTATTTTTATAAACATATATGAATTCTATAATGAGAAAATAATTAGCACAGGAAGTAGATAGAGATCCATTTAAGGCGCATTTTATACTGAAAGCTGGAGAATAGGCCTCACCTTGAGTAGCTCCTCCCCACTGGCTTGGGCATTGTCTGACTGTTCTTTGATTTGTTTTTGAAGGTGAAGAATTTGCCCCTCCATGTACCTAGATATTCCGTCATAATAAATAATTGTCATGGTTCTTCTTGGCAAAAGATTTTTAGCTCTATTGGAAAATATGTAAAAGTTGTCCCATTCCTGAAGTCTGGCATACCTGCATTACCACAAAAGAATAAGAAAAATCAGTATCACCCATGGAATAGGCTGGCTTTCTGAAATGGCTCTCTGGATGTGCAGCTTCCTTTACCTGGGTCTCTGGAAGTGTGTAGTCTCCTGCCTACCCCTGCTTCACTCTCCCTAAAAAAGCAGGAAATTATCTGATACAGAGTAAGGAAATCATAGATTTTTTTGATGACTTGAGATGAATAGAATCCTTGGAAACACCCAGGTAATATTAGCCACCATTGAACTGTTTGGCTTTGGTTTTGTTTTGTTTTGAGACAAAGTCTTGCTCTTGTCCCCCAGTCTGGAGTGCAATGGCAGGATCTCGGCTCACTGCAACCTCTACCTCCTGGGTTCAATCGATTCTCCTGCCTCAGCCTCCCGAGTAGCTGGGATTACAGGTGCGTACCACCACGCCCAGCTAATTTTTTGTATTTTAAGTAGAGACGGGTTTCACCATGTTGGCTAGGCTGGTCTTGAACACCTGACCTCAGGTGATCCACCTACCTTAGCCTCCCAAAGTGCTGGGATTACAGGCTGAGCCACCATGCCCAGCCACTTTGGCTTTTTCAAATAAAAAGTGAGGGAGATCAGACACTTAGAGCTGTAGATTCTGGGGCTTGAAGAAATTGTTGCAATACCAAAGAGAAATGATTTAGGCCAGTACTGCTCAAAATGTGGTCCACAGACTGGCATCATCAGTATCACCTGGGTTTTCATTAATGCAGTTTCTCTGGTTCAGTCCAGGTCTACTGAATCAGACAGGCTCTGGGGGTGTGTCATCTCTGAGTTAACAAGCTCTCCAGGTGATTTTTATGCCCACTAAAGTCTGAGCAGCATTGGCCTAGGACACAGCTGTTTAAAAAACTCTCCTGCTGAAAATCAAAACCACAATGAGATACCACCTCACACCAGTTAGAATGGCAATCATTAAAAAAATCAGGAAACAACAGGTGCTGGAGAGGATGTGGAGAAATAGGTACATTTTTACACTGTTGGTGGGACTGTAAACTAGTTCAACCATTGTGGAAGACAGTGTAGCGATTCCTCAGGAATCTAAAACTAGAAATACCATTTGACCCAGCCATCCCATTACTGGGTATATACCCAAAGGATTATAAATCATGCTGCTATAAAGACATATGCACATGTATGTTTATTGCGGCACTATTCACAATAGCAAAGACTTGGAATCAACCCAAATGTCCATCAGTGACAGACTGGATTAAGAAAATGTGGCACATATACACCATGGAATACTATGCAGCCATAAAAAAGGATGAGTTCGTGTCCTTTGTAGGGACATGGATGCAGCTGGAAACCATCATTCTCAGCAAACTATTGCAAGAAGAGAAAACCAAACACCACATGTTCTCACTCATAGGTGGGAATTGAACAACGAGATCACTTGGACACAGGAAGGGGAACATCACACACCAGGGCCTATTGTGGGGAGGGGGGAGGGATAGCATTAGGAGATATACCTAATGTAAATGACGAGTTAATGGGTGCAGCACACCAGCATGGCACATGTGTACATATGTAAGAAACCTGCACGTTGTGCACATGTACCCTAGAACTTAAAGTATAATAAAAAAAAAAAAAAAGAAAAAAGAAACTCTCCTGCTGAGACAGACAAGAAAAATAAATTTGGATGATTTTTGGACTTTAGATTTCTTAACCTTTAACTCACATTGGTAAGTTATTAGATTTTGAACTTTAATTGGCAAGAGTAATTAATTTTTGGATTTTAATTTTTCCCCATTAATTTTTTTTTTTTTTTTTTCTGAGGTGGAGTTTCACTCTTGTTGCCCAGGCTGGAGTGCAATGGCATGATCTCGGCTCACCGCAACCTCCGCCTCCCAGGTTCAAGCAATTCTCCTGCCTCAGCCTCCCTAGTAGCTGGGATTATAGGCATGTGCCACCAGGCCCAGCTAATTTTGTATTTTTAGTAGAGACAAGGGTTCTCCATGTTGGTCAGGCCAGTCTTGAACTCCCAACCTCAGGTGATCCACCTGCCTCGGCCTCCCAAAGTGCTGGGATTACAGGCGTGAGCCACTGCGCCCGGCCTCCCATTAATTTTATAAGAGGGGATTTCTGGCCAGGTGCAGTGGCCCATACCTGTAATCCCAGCATTTGGGGAGGCTGAGGTAGACGGATCACCTGAGCCCAAGAGTTGGAGACCAGCCTGGGCAACATCACGAAATCCCATCTCTACAAAAAATTAAAATTAGCCAGGTGTGGTGGATGTGCCTGCAGCTCCAGCTACTCAGGAAGCTGAGGTGTTTGGATCACTTGAGCCTGGGAAGGTGAGGCTGCAGTGATCCGTGACTGCACCACGGCACTCCAACCTGGGTGACACAGCAAGACTGTCTCAGAAAGAAGGAAGGGGAGGATTTCTATTCAAATTTGGAGCTGTTCAAGCTTGTGGCATTTTATATAGGAATGTCTTCATATTGTCATTTAGTCTCATCACAAACCTCTGATAGACCATATGGTTGCATATAATTTAATTAAGATAGGAAATAAAATAACAGGGGGTGATTTTCAGTCTTGGGGATAGTCATGGAAATAATTTAATGAATGTTTTGTTCTGACCCATTTTAGAACCCTAGCGTTCATCTCCTTTCTAAAGGGTATGACCATAATAGCTACATGCTTAACTGAGTTAAAAACGTAATAGGTTAAAGTGATTAAGCCTTATGCTTAATGAGTTAATGGGGTGTGAGGAGAATGCCTCTTCCTCACTCCTGAAATTTCCCTCCATATGAGGGGCCTCTATTTGGTGCAAAGCACCAGAACTCTTTCCCCGCTTCACTTGCCCCTTCAATGATAAGGAGAGATCTTGCTGGTGATTTGGGAGAGGAATTGGGCAAGTATAACTCCGTCTGTGTCTCTCTCTGTCTTGAGAGCCAGTGAAGCCAACAGGGAGTGTGATCTCTTTGCTACAAGAGGCCTGCCTCCATGTGAGTAGACCTACAGTTTTCCAGAACTGCCTGCTGCTGAGTTGGTTAAGTCTAATTCCAGGGCTCGATATTATGAAGCCCACTTTCATGAAGATATAAGCCATGTCTTCCAACATTGGCTTTATCAATCCATGTGATTAGATATGGGCGGATGCTGGGGTGGGCAAGTGGTACTATTCATTAGTCTTCCTCAAACCCCAGCACCCCTCCGAAGAAAGCAGTCTTTTCTTATTTATCCCTGTATCACCACAACATGATATGTTTGCAATAAATGTTTATTGCATGGAATGTAATTGAGACAACTTTACTTTTCTGTCCTTGGCCAAGGGGGATGAACTAATTGATCCCTAACATGTCTCTCAGTGTAAATATCCTCTGACACCTTTAAGCTGTCTCAGGTATAAATTATGAATACTTTCTAAAAGATTTTTGAAGAACTCTTCCTTGGGATTCAACATTTTCACTTTGGGAATCTAGTGATACGCCACACATTGTTACCAGATAGCTACAGAAGAATAAAGTCCCAGGAGGAGTCCACTCTGGAACTTGAGGATTCTGTTGTCTTCGTATTGGTATACAAATTCCAAACATTCTTCAAATGTTCTATAAACAAAACCTAAGAGAGAGGAATGGGTGAGAGTTGTTGGTAGGTGTGGGTGATCATCTTTCTAGCCTAGTCGCTCTCAGTTGAATTGCCCACTGCAGGGAGAGTAGCCTCTGATTATTGTATGAATCCAAAGCGTCTCGTGGATTGCAACAACCTCATGACTGGATTGCTGTGCGTTTGCTGAGTCCGAGCTATTGGGGAGTGTTATGGATATATACTACAGTTCCACAGTACGGACCAGGCAGGTGTGGGGCTTAAACTAATCCTTCCTGGCCTTAATGCAGTCTAGGACTTCTCTGTCTCCCCACACATGCTTCCTTTGTTGGTGGCAATGTCTGCATCCCCTTTCAAGATCACGTGTGGGGAAAGCAATTCCCAGATTGGTTCCTGTGGTTTAGTGTGTACACTTCAAGTGACCTACTTGGTGTCACTTGAAGGTTATCAGGAAAGAACTTATTTTCCAAATCACCAATAGCTACCAGCCTGGAACTCTCACCTCAAGCAATCTAGTCCTTCATTCTAAAGCATGAAGTCTCTAAGTACATCCTGCTAAAAGTTAAAAACTCCTAGTAAGAGGCACATAGTAAGACAGTCAGCCACTATCACTTAGGTGCAAATTGATCTGACAGTTTAACTGGCAGCTCATATCCATCAGGTTCCTTCAGACTTAATTCTCCTTGTTGCCGTGCCTTTACAGTTTCGGCACCTGCTAGACAGTGCTTCAGCTCACACCACCAGCCTCTCTCCATCCCTGCCCTGTAAGTCCACCCAGCCAGAAACCTAATGGTCCCAAAGCCCCAACCTGAGAGCTGTCACACCACACCAGCACAGGTGCCACACCCCCAAGTTCTTTTACATTCCAAACCCACACTTACCAGAATAAAGCAGGATGTCCAAGCAGATAAAATAGAAAAATGCCTTGCTTAAGACGTGTTCCTGTGTTTCAGAAAGCTCCCACAGCCGCCCCAGCACCTGGATCAATTGTGGGTATCTATAGAAAAGAAAAGGTACTGGCCATTAAAAAGCAGTGGATATTGTAATCCCAGCACTTTGGGAGGCTGAAGCAGGTGGATCATGAGGTCAGGAGTTTGAGACCAGCCTGGCCAACATGGTGAAACCTTGTCTCTACTAAAAATACAAAAATTAGCTGGGCATGGTGGCGGGCGCCTGTAATCCCAGCTACTTGGGAGGCTGAGGCAGGAGAATCGCTTGAAACCGGAAGGCAGAGGTTGCAGTGAGCCAATATCATACCACTGCACTCCAGCTTGGGCAAAAGAGCGAAACTCCGTCTCGGGGGGAAAAAAAAAATGCGGTGGATATAATGGACTTTGGGGACGGGGGGGAGGGGAGGAGGGAAGTGAGAAGTGAGGGATAAAAGACTGCATATTAAGTATGCATACACTGCTCAGGTGACAGGTGCACTA
The DNA here is from genome assembly GCF_003255815.1 of Theropithecus gelada. Taxonomy (NCBI): domain Eukaryota; kingdom Metazoa; phylum Chordata; class Mammalia; order Primates; family Cercopithecidae; genus Theropithecus; species Theropithecus gelada. The sequence continues at coordinate 197,698,147 of NC_037668.1, read as the reverse complement.
AAATCTCAGAATTCACCTCCATAAAATTCATCTATGTAACCGAAAACCATTTGTACCCCCAAAGCCATTGAAATGAAAAAAGCAGTAGATAGGATGAAGTTCAGTAAAGTCCCTTCCTGGTCTATTCTTGGTCCTTCTCAGTAATTTGGAAGCAAATATACCTCTTAAACAGACTTCAAACACACCCCTACCCAGGACTAAAACCTCAATCTCAAATTGGCTCTTTTTTCAAACTGTTCTTTCCTGGGTCCTCTATATCAGGGTGACCAGAGTCAGAACAAATTGACCTTGGCCTCTAGTCCTGGTTGCTATTCTCTGGCCATTTGCCTCCCTGGAAGACCTTTCCCTTTGTCCCCACCTGATAGTAGTGGAGGCCCGATTCCCACAGCTGGGATGACTGTCTGACTACTCTCTGATCACTGGCCAGAGCAACCAGATTAGAGATGATGCATGGCAAAGAATTCTGTTTAAAAAAAAAAAAGAAAAAGACAAGGCCTGGAGCAGTGGCTCATGCCTGTAATCCCAGCACTTTGGGAGGCTGAGATGACTTGAGGTCAGGAGTTCAAGACTAGCCTGGCCAACAGGGTGAAACCGCCTCTCTACTAAAAAATACAAAAATTATCTGGGTGTGGTGGCACGTGCCTATAATCCCAGCTATGTGGGAGATTGAAGCAGGAGAATTGCTTAAACCCGGAAGGCAGAGGTTGCAGTGAGCCGAGATCGCACTACTGCACTCCAGCCTGGGAGACAGAGCAAGACTCTGTCTGAAAAAAGAAAAAAGGACGACAATTATCAGTTACATCAAACTCTACTCCCTTCCCCACTCTACAACCAGGCTAAAGTTGAACGCAGAATATTCAATAATATGGCCTCCTCCCCCTAATTTTGGATAATGCTTTAAGGTAAATACCTGCTATTCAGAAGGAGACATCTGCTAAGTCTGCAGAGGGACAGATAGTGTTGGTTGGTATTCTGGAGCAGTGCCCACATCTGAAGGGCTCGAGAGCCTGGGAAGAAAACAATTCCAGTATACTGTGGGGCATTCCTTGTATCCTCATGTCCCATCTTGCCCAGCCAGCCCTTACCTAACTCAATGGCCAAGTCCAGGTGTCCCATTATGAACTTGTTGAAGACCAGTGTCTCGGCCACGTATGCCACGATTTCAATGCCCTCGCCTTTCAGGGGGAGGTTGAAGATCTGCTCCATGGCCATGACTTCATATTTGAACCACACACCTTGGTAACCAGCCAGGTGGTGGTATAGCGAATAGTCTAGGTAAGCCTTAATGATCTGAAATGGCAGAGTGGAGGAAGACTGAGGTAGAATGCAAAGCAGAAAGCTCAGGAACATCACTCAATGTCTGCCAGTAAACGTTTGTTTATTAAGCTTGGGAATAGAGCTGGACATTTGGCGAAAGCCATGGGCTTAGATACAGAAATCATATTGGGTTTCTGCTACCTGTTTATTGAGTCATTCAGGATAAGCTTGATGTCCCCTTGCCCATGTAGTCCCTAAATGAAATAGAAACATTTTAATTTCTATGAAAAATAAAAGCAATAGCTTACATATTAGATGTATAATTGCAGAGCAAAAAGTCTGCAAGGATACACTCCAAAGTGTAAACAATTGTTACCTATTTGTTGGGGGTAGAAGGAGAGATTTTACTTTATGCACCTCTGTGATGTTTGTTATAACAAGCATGTATAACTTTTGTAATTTAACAAAAAAGAAAGAAAGGTTGGTTTGGTTTGTTTGGATTTTTTTTTTTTTTAAATAAGGACTAGTTTTTTTTTTTGTTTTTTTTTTTTGAGATGGAGTCTGGCTCTGTCACCCAGGCTGGGGTGCAGTGGCCAGATCTCAGCTCACTGCAAGCTCCACCTCCTGGGTTTATGCCATTCTCCTGCCTCAGCCTCCCGAGTAGCTGGGACTACAGGCGCCCGCCACCTCGCCCAGCTAGTTTTTTGTATTTTTTAGTAGAGACGAGGTTTCACCGTGTTAGCCAGGATGGTCTCGATCTCCTGAATTTGTGATCCGCCCATCTTGGCCTCCCAAAGTGCTGGGATTACAGGCTTGAGCCACCGCGCCCGGCCAAGGACTAGTTTTAAACCTAATTTGGAGGTCAGGTGCAGTGGCTCACATCTATAATCCCAGCACTTCAGGAGGCTGAGGCAGGAGGATTGCTTGAGCTCAGGAGTTCCAGATGAGCCTGGGCACAAAGCGAGACCCTGTTTCAACAACAATAAAAACTAGCCAGGCATGCTGGCACATGCCTGTAGTCCTACCTACTCAGGAGGCTGAGACGGGAGGTCACTTGAGCACAGGAGTTTGAGCCCAGCCTGGGCAATATAGTGAGACTCGATCTCTACAAAAGATTTAAAAAAAAAAAAAAAAAAAGCCAGCATGATGACACAAGCCTGTAATCCTAGCTACTCAGGAAGCTGAGGTGTTTGGGAGGATCACTTGAGCAGGGGAGGTTGAGGCTGCAGTGAGCCATGATCATGCCACTGCACTCCAGCCTGGGTGACTGAGTGAGACCCTTCTCAAAAACAAACAAACAAATAAATCTAATTTGGAGATTTAAGAGAAACTGGTGAGAGAATAGTGAGGAGAAAAGAGTTCCTTCTAAAGAAGCAGTTTTATCATATATACAAAAACAAAAGAATACACATAAACTACTTTGAAAAATACAAACAGGAAAAATATAGTATCTCTAGTGGTGGGAGTATTGGGGTAGGGGAAGTATTTTAGAGTAGAGGCTTTTTTCTTGGAATTCCTCAGATGGGACAAAATAAGCAGCCTACAAATTCTGTGTTATAGGCAGGTCCCTGGATATTTAAACCATAGTCAGTCTTAGAGAATTCCTTTCTTCCTGGTTTGGAACATGCTCCAGAAAATGCTACCAGAAGGTAAGGATAGCCAGAAATGGTGGTGGGGGAGAGAGAATTGTTGGGTATGAGAAATCCAAGGCTGTAATAAAGGACAGCCTTGGATTTGGACCACGAGAATGGAAGCCCAACTGCTTCACTTTACAGAGCAAATATAAAGCTCCGTGTTTCTGCAGCTTGCCAGTGGTCACACTGCAGATAGGCGGAGTCCTGGAAACCACCCTCTGGCTCTCCGTCTGGGTCTTTCCATTCTCCTATGCTGAGTCCCTCACCTGCTTTTGAGCACTGAGGCGAGTGCTTCTCTGCTTTCAATCCCAGTCACCTTGACGACAAATGTCTTGGTTCACATTCCAACCTGACTTTTTATTTTCCCCACCCCAACTCTACCAGAGTTCTTAGGATATAGCTCCAAGTGTGAAGAAGTATTTCAGTCAATATATAAATTGCTTGAGCAACTGCAACTGTTCTAGAAACTTAGGATATGAACATGACAGCTGAAGAGGTCCTTATTTCGTGGGATTTACACACTGGTAAGGGAGAGAGACAAAGAACCAATGCAGGAGCAAACAAGAAATTGTCAAATGGTAATAATACCTATTAAAACAGAGTGACAAGTTAGAAAGTGAATGGGTGGCCATGACCCGTTCCGTCCAGGCAGAGGGAACATCCAGTGACAGATGGGATTAAATTTCTGGTTTGAGGAACCAAAAGAGGACCAATATGGCTGGGCTTGTAGCTCCTTCATGGCCTACGGAGCTAGAATAGGATGGGAAATAGGCAGGGGTCAATCTTGATGGGCTTTATAAATACTTCTGTATTCTAGAAGAGCCAGCCTAAGTTCACCAAAAGGAACTAATGTAGAGGACAGACTCCAGGTTAGGAATCTAAGCTCCTCCATTTTCGGTGCTACTTGACCCCTTCCCTTAATCCTTGACAATGAATGACTCTAGGAGAAAGAAACCCAGATTTAATGCACTTTCATAAAGGAGCAAGCTCACTCTCATTAGATGAGTTCGATTTAGCTTAATAATTTCTTGATCATGTCTCCTGATATCTTCTTCATCCAGTCAAAGGCTTCCTTGGTTATGACCTAGACTAGTGGTTCTCCCAATTCATCCTGGGAGCCCTAGGGATCCCTGACACCTTTTCAGAGAACACATGAGGTCAAAGCTAGTTCCATAATATCCAGACATTAAAATTTTTATTTTTATTTTTATTTTTAAAGTCTCGCTCTTGTCATCCAGGCTGGAGTGCAATGGCACGATCTTGGCTCACTGCAACCTCCGCCTCCTGGGTTCAAGCAATTCTTCTGCCTCGGCCTCCCGAGTAGCTGGGATTACAGGCACCCACCACCACACTCGGCTAATTTTTGTATTTTTAGTAGAAATGGGGTTCACCATGTTGGCCAGGCTAGTCTTGAACTCCTGACCTCACGTGATCCGCCCACCTCAGCCTCCCAAAGTGCTGGGATTACAAGTGTGAGCCACCGTGCCCGGCTAATATCCAGACATTATTTGTGACAGGAAAAATAGTGAAAGACCTTGTAATAGGCAAAAATACAAACTTAATGGGGGTCCTACCTAGCTTACTAATCAAAGTCATCTCTATTTTTCTTTGGACTATCTTACAACTACGTTGCAGAAAACTGATAATAATGTAAGTGATATAATTTGTTTTTCATAGAAATGTAAATATTCAGTGGAATACAAGCAATTATTACACCGTTACTAGGTAAGTTTTGTATCCATTGGTAAATTGTATTCTCCTTGGAACCACTTAGTTCCAATCTTACTAATTTTGATTGAGTCAACTCAGTGAGTTAAATAAAATCTTTGATGTGTACTTTCCATATTTGTTATGACTTATAATTCTATATTTTTAGAAAAGAATTACCCTTTAACATTTCTCTCTTTCACCCTCATTCTCTCATGAATATCTACTGGAGTCTTTCAGAGGCAACATTTGTGATATTGCAACAGTGAAAGCAGAAGCAGATGTGAGAATCTAGTTGTCTTCTATGAAGCCAGACATTAAAATATTGGCAAAACTTTAATACAATGCCACATTTCCCATTTTTTGTTTGGGGAACACAGTTTTAAAAAATGAAAATGGTAATTATGTTAATATGTAATAAGCTTATCTTTATTTTAAAATAATATTGTAGGCCAGGTGCAGTGCTTCATGCCTATAATCCCAGCACTTTGGAAGGCCAGTGTGAGTGGATCACTTGAGGCCAAGAGTTCAAGACCAGCCTGGCCAACATGGTGAAACCCCGTCTCTAGTAAAAATACAAAAATTAGCTGGGTGTGGTGCCGCGCGCCTGTAGTCCCAGCTACTCAGGAGGCTGAGGCAAGAGACTCTCTTGAAACCGGGAAGTGGAGTTGCAGTGAGCAGAGATCGTGCCACTGCACTCCAGCCTGGGTGACACAGCGAGATACCATCTCAAGAAAAACAGCAAAAAATAATAATAATAATAATAATAATATTATTTTCGAATTTTCTTGGGTTTTGTTTCTTATATGATATTAATAGATTCAACCCATATAAATAAAAGCTATTTGGGATCTTCAGTAATTTTTAAGAGTGTGAAGTGATCTTGGAGCCAAAGTGTTTGAGAACTGCTGGCCTTGTCAAAACAAGCCAGTCAGAAAGCCTTCTATTATTATATCCTCAGAATTTTGAATCCTAATTGGCTTTCACTAGGCTTTTCTTCCCAAATGAAATTCAGAAACTTAAAGGAGCAGCTACAAAAACCCCCTACCTGGAAATGATTTTGAGTTTCCAGTGCAGTATTCATTTGCATCATAACTGCCAGCTGGGCATAATACTTCCAGTGAAAAAAATAACCGTAGCTATAGATGCGCCACAGCAAGGAGAGGCAGACAGTTTGCCGGTAAAGTTGTGCCAGCCTCTTCTTCCTATTGGATAAAGTCAACACAAATGGAACATAAGAGGTATCATTATTACCATGCTTTAGGGGAGCACAGGTACACAGTGTCCTTACTATGGGCCTGGGAATCAAAACTGACTTGAATTTGAGGCCTGTCTCCATGACTGACAAACAAGCACATTAATTTTTATGGAGCACATTTTCTCCATTGTGAAATGGGAATCATAATACCTACTTTATAATGATTAAGATAATTTATGTAAAGTGTCTGTCCTGTGTCGGGTAATTGCTAAATGAAGCTATTTAAAAAGCCCATTGGTATTATTCATCACATTTGATTCTGATGACAATCCTGTAACAAAAGAGTGGAATAACTGACTCCATTTTACATATGAGGAAGGTGAGACTCAGGTTAAGTAATTAAGGCAAAGACACACAGCTGGAATGTGGTGGTGCCAGGATTCAAACTCCATCTACCTCCAGCCCAAAAGCCCAGTGTATTATTTTCTCCATTGCACACTGCTTTCAGGAACTAGTTCTCAGCTCAACAGAGGTGGGTGTCAGGCCTCTGAGCCCAAGCCAAGCCATCGCATCCTCTGTGACTTGCAGGTATATGCCCAGATGGCCTGAAGTAACTGAAGAATCACAAAAAAAGTGCAAATGCCCTGCCTCGCCTTAACTGATGACATTCCACCACAAAAGAAGTGAAAATGGCCGGTCCTTGCCTTAACTGATGACACTACCTGGTGAAAGTACATCCTGGCTCAAAAAGCTCCCCCACTGAGCACCCTGTGACTCCCACTCCTGCCAGCCAGAGAACAACCCCCCTTTGACTGTAATTTTCCTTTACCTACCCGCATCCTATAAAACGGCCCCACCCTTATCTCCCTTCGCTGACTCTCTTTTCGGACTCAGCCCGCCTGCACCCAGGTGATTAAAAAGCTTTATTGCTCACACAAAGCCTGTTTGGTGGTCTCTTCACATGGATGCACGTGACAGTGGGAAAGGAAAACAAAAACTCAGGATCCCAATTCACTATGCCAAAAGGAAAAAATTAAGCTGAAAGCTGAGTCATGCAAGAAGTCGCCTTTCCTTTTGTTTGTTAGCAGACAGCTCCAGATAAAAAGTTAAGTACCTGCACAGGCAGCTACTCTATGTCCGCCTTATCCTGCTTTAGGTGCCTATTTACTGAGTGTGAGACAATACATAATTGACTATTCCCCTAGCTGCTCCTTTTCTCTTGCAACATGTGGATTATCATGCCCTCCCTCATTTTCCTCCAGCCCACTTTTTCCCTTTAAATACTGCAGTCTCAAACAAGGACTGTTTCTGTGGTTTTGTGTTTTTTTTCTTCTGGGCATGTCCTTAACTTTGGCAAAATAAACTTACAAATTGATTGAGACCTGTCTCGGGTACTTTTTTTTTCCCCCCCCACTGGCCAGAGCCTCCAGTACAATGCTGAATAGAAATAGTAATAATGGGCATTCTTTTTTTTATTTCTTTTTTATTATACTTTAAGTTCTAGGGTACATGTGCACAATGTGCAGGTTTCTTACATATGTATACATGTGCCATGTTGGTGTGCTGCACCCATTAACTCGTCATTTACATTAGGTATATCTCCTAATGCTATCCCTTCCCCCTCCCCTCAGGTACTTTTTAGTTTACAAAAAAAAAAAAAAAAAAGAGGATTTTTGTTTTGTTTTGTTTTGTTTTGAGATAGAGTCTTGCTCTGTTGTCCAGGTTGGAGTGCAGTGGCGTGATCCCAGCTTACTGCAACCTCTGCTTCCCAGGTTCAAGCGATTTTCTTGCCTCAGCTTCCCTAGTAAGTAGTTGGGATTACAGGCACATGCCACCAGGCCTGGCTAACTCTTCTGTGTTTTCAGTAGAGACGGGGTTTCACCATGTTGGCCAGGCTGGTCCTGAACCCCTGACCTCAGGTGATCTGCCTGCCTCAGCCTCCCAAAGTGCTGGAATAGCAAGCATGAGCCACTGCGCCCAGCCAAAAAATGAGTATTGTTACCAATTGCATTTGTGAAAGGAAAATACCTTGGCCCCCAAAATCACTAAGGAAAACTCAAGCTGGAAACTGCTTAGGGCAAACCTGCCTCCCGTTCTATTCAAAGTCACTCCTCCGCTCACTGAGAGAGATGCATATCTGATTTGCCTCCTTTGGAAAGGCTAATCGGAAACTCATAAGAATGCAACTATTTGTGTCTCACCTATCTGTGACCTGGAAGCTCCCTCCCAACTTCCTACCTTTGCTTCAAGTTGTCCTGCCTTTGCAGACCGAACCAATGTATGTTGGTTCTTACATATGTTGATTGATGTCTCATGTCTCCCTAAATGTATAAAACCAAGCTGTGCCCTGACCACCTTGGGCACATGTCATTAGGACCTCCTGAGGTTGTGTCACAGGCGTGTCCTTAACCCTGGCAAAATAAGCTTTCTAAATTATGATGTGGAAATGATTTTTTTTAAAGGTTCTAAGGAAACATGGACACGGTAAAATCTCTCTCTCTCTCTGTTTTTTTTTTTTTTTTTTTTTTTTTGAGATGGAGTCTCGCTCTGTCGCCCAGGCTGGAGTGCAGTGGCGCGATCTCAGCTCACTGCAACTTCCACCTCCCTGGTTCGAGCAATGCCCCTGCCTCAGCCTCCCAAATAGCTGGAATTACAGGTGCACGCCATCACGCCTGGCTAATTTATTTTTTAGTAGAGACAGGTTTCACCATGTTGACCAGACTGGTCTCAAACTCCTGACCTCAGGCAATCCGACCACCTCAGCCTCCCTAAGTGTTGGTATTACAGGCGTGAGCCACAACACCTAGCCCAGGGTAAAATCTCTTATAGGGCATTCATGAGGGTCATGGACACTCTGACATTAAATGTTGTTCCATGTTATACTCATTTTTGAGATGAGAACCTTTTGACCTGCGGATACTTTAAGCCGACAACTCCTCAGTTTTTTCTTCTTCAACACTTTTCTACCTTTTCCCTTTGTGCAGGTACTTCTTACTCCTTTTATAAAATGTGAAAGGTGTGAATTACCTGTTTTAGCAGATGAAAATACAGGATGCCCAGTTAAATTCGAATTTTAAAACTAATAATTTTTATGGAACGCATATGTCCTTAATATTTCATATGATAGATGTATACTAAAAAAAGTATTCACTGTTTATCTGAAATTCAAACTGAGGCATCCTGCAGCCCTATGTGTAATGCAAAGACCACTGCCTTCTCAGAGAGATCTCTGCTGAACACCTCCCACCCCTTCCTCCTGGGGTTTCCAGGAACAGCCAGGTAGTCCCAGGAGCCCACCTCCAGCGTGCACAGGAACTCAGCTCCATTATGTTTCCTTTTCACCTCAGGATTCCCTACATTTAAAGGAACACGTTTGGAAGCTGGGGAAGGCAGTTTTTGATGGGGTTGCAAAAGAGTTGTGGTAACTTGCTTATAGGAATAGATGTTTGTATCTTAGGCAGAACCTATAGTAATATAGCTGCTGAGCTCTCCCAAGATGGAAGAGGTGTCCTCTGTTAGCTCTCCAGGTACCCAACAAGGTGGCATCTCCTTTGGTATGAATTGCTAGATAGGTGGAATATTTCTGAATAATTCAAGCATACGCACAGCAAACAAAAGTATAATGAGCGAAATGCGCTCAACACCTGCCTTCAACAACTAGCAACATGCTTATTTCATCGACCTCTCCACTCACTATTTCACCCCACTCACTATTATTATTGTTATCTTATAGGTAGAATTTATATATATTGAAATGCCCAAATCTTAACAGTACAATTTTGACCAACAGCTACCCCCATGTAACCCACGTTGCTGTTGAGATTCACAGATGGGTGGGAGTTTTGTCCTTTGGCAAACGTCTTCAGGGCTTGCTATTTTTCTTTTGGGGGGCAAAACCCAGTGTCTTAGCATCTAATGGAAGAGGGCTTGTGACTGAGGTCCCAGGAGCGGTGGTGCAGGTTCCATCCAATGAGAACACGGATCGCCACGGGGGTTAAAGGGCTAGATGAGTTGGGAGGGACCCTAGAACTCACCTTACAATGAGGTCCCTTATGTTTGTGTCATCAAGATTCCCTTTTGCAAAAACTGCCCTTAAAGTACTTTGTGGCAACCCTGGTCTGGAAGCATCTCCCACACTCGCCCCCTCCCCAGTGAATGGTCAGAGACAGACAGAAGTCCTTGTGCCCCCCGGAGGTCAGGCTTTGGGGGCTGACTTGGATTATGTGTAGGGCTCTAAGGGGAGTGCGACTAAACAGTCTGCCCACCCCAGCTCATTCCCTTACCCTGGAGGTGGGCTGTCTTGGGCCTGCTGATTCACATAATGAAAGTGTCTGTTTTTCTCGATACGGATATGGAGAAACAAGGAGATTAAGTTGTAAGGAAAGATGCGGTTGAGGAGCTTCAGTGCCTTCCTGAGCATTTTCTTGGCAAGCGCTATCTGGCCCATATTGAAACAGACCTACAGGGAGGTGGGAGGAAAGACAGGAAAAGAGGAAAAGCGATTATTCTAACTTAATCAGTAGGTCCCCACAATCCATATTTTGGGGATTGTTATCAAAAAGGTAATTTATGGACCAGAAACGAAATCTTCCTGTGCCTGGCATAATAGAAAATGTCTATTGGATATATGCATGAAGCATGGTTGAATGACTAGGATTTAGCATCTTAGTTGTGCATTGTCTACCCCTGGGACAATGTTTACCCATTCGGGTCCATTTTTAGAGACTAACAAAAATATTTCATAAAGGTATCAACCTGGGCCAGGTACAGTGGCTCACGCCTATAATCCCAGCACTTTGGGAGGTCACAGCAGGTGGATCACTTGAGGTCAGGAGTTTGAGACCAGCCTAGCCAACATGGTGAAACCCCATCTCTACTAAAATACAAAAATTAGTTGGGCGTGGTGGCACATGCACATGCCTGTAATCCCAGCTACTCTGGAGGCTGAGGCAGGAGAATCACTTGAACCCAGGAGGCGGAAGCTGCAGAGAGCCGAGATTGTGCCACTGTATTCCAGGCTGGGCAACAGAGCAAGACTCCCTCTCAAAAAAAAAAAAAAAAAAAAAAAAAAAGATGTCAACCTGGAAGACAGGGAAGATCTTGCTGGTAAGCCATGGTGAGGAGGCTGGAGCCCAGGAATTTGAGTTTCTAGAGTCTTGGCTAGAAGTCTGTGGCAAGAGATGGGAGGAGGGTATAAAAAGTATAAGGATGACTTCTACTTCTATGGAAAGGCCTAAGATATATAACAGATTAATTCAAGTCTTTAATGGTTTCTTACCTCACCTTTGAGGCTGTAAAAGGTGGCAGACTCAAATGTCTGGCTCCAAGATTTGTCCTTCTCAAGAGTTTTTAGCAACTTCTCTCCTTCATTTAAATACATATATGCCTGTAACCAGCCCAAGGAGTAGAAAAGTGTTGATTTAGCAGGGATTGAGCCCACAGAAGGGCCATTGCCCCAGACTCTACTGAAGGAAGAGATGCAGGAGCCGTTTCAGTGACCACCTCCACTTCCATCCCCAGCTCCACTGATTAAAATGGGCTTCCAAATTCCAGACAGGAGCTGATGGGTAAAGATCTCACCTTCATGCTTACGTTTGTCTGCTGGATCACTCCATCAAGACAATGAATCTGGAAATCACCTTTCCTCATGCTATCATCTAGGTTGCCTTACCTGAAGTTTCCCTCAAACCAATTTCTTCCTCTCAGTAAATCTATCCCCAGCCTCCCTATTTCTAACCACACACCCACATCCCTTGACCAGCATCCCCACATCTGTGAGAAGCTGGTCTTCAGCTTTGAAATGAATTATGAATCACCCCCATTTCCTTTGCCAGGGCCATTTTGGGAGGTGGATGAGGAAGGTAAGTCCCTGCACAACTCTTATCACTTCATCTTCACCTCCTAACATCATTAGGCAAATCTTAGCACATGTGCACATCAAGGTAAGATCAGACTTGAAGAACAAAGTAAGGTGAGGCAATATCTCCCAGTCTCATGCATCTTGTTGGGTATGTGTGGGAGGCAAAAAAAAAAAAAAAAAAAGGGAGACAAGATGAGTTGGCCACCAGCCCCAGTCCCACCGGAGTTTCTTTGATGGGAGAGGGGGTGCAAATGGCACATTCTGGGACCTTGCACTGGGGCTCTGCTTCTAATCATTGTCTCCTGATCACTGTGCACTCCTTATCGAATGAAACGGGTATGCATAGGTTTTAGAAAGTTGGCCCCCAGGGCGACCTAAGCCTCCTCCTCCTGGGACTCATTGGCTACATCCCCATCATCACCCCGAATATGTGCATGAAATATGCAGGAGACTTTCCTTCCTAACATAAATGCTTTCAAGGACAGGAACTTAGTGACATTTTTAATAGTTTAATTTTAGAATTTTGTATACATCTAAGGTAGGAGGGTTGATTAGGCTGCTGTGACCAATAGCAACTGTAAATTGTGGAAGGTCTATGAAGCTCTTCCTGAAGCTGGCTGAAGTCAGATGAAGCAAGGGCCCAGGAAGACATTTCCTCAAGTGAGTTCATGGAAGGTTAGCCCAGCCAGCTGCTCCATGAAAAGAGATCTAAGAGCAAATAAGTTTGAGAAACACAGTATACTTCAGCCTAGCCTGGCCTTTACCCTTCTGTGTCCTCTGAACAGATTTATATGTATCTCAGTATATCAAAGGCCCTGAAGTATCTACAGGAATCTATTTACCTGTATTCAGCTCAGTGATTTCCAACTTACTTAACAATGAATTCTGTTTATTTCATTATGTGTATCAAATCCCCTCATTTCTAGGGGCATATTGCCCTGGAACCTTATTTATAATTACCCTAGAGAAGCATTCACTAGTGCTTTGGTGGTCTAAGGGTATGTGTGATAATCCAGCACACATTACATGATGATGAAGGTGGGGAGAGCCTCTTTGGGGATCACAAGATTAAAACCAGAATTGGCTGGGCACAGTGGCTCATGCTTGTAATTCTAGCACTTTGGAAGGCCAAGGCGGGTGGATCCCTTGAGCTCAGGTGTTCAAGACCAGCCTGGGCAACATAGTGTAACCCCATCTCTACCAAGAACACAGAAAATTAGCCGGGCATGGTGGCACATGTCTGCGGTCCCAGCTACTCAGGAGGCTAAGGTGGGAGGATGGCTTGATCCCAGGAGGCAGAGAATGCGCCACTACACTCCATCCTGGGTGACAAAGTGAGACTTCATTTCAAAAACAAAACAAAAAACCAGAATTGCACTCATCCAAAGACCTATAGGTATTTTGCACTCACAGGTATTTTAGGCTTAACAGAGGGTAAATGCCACTTGAGGAAGACTATGCTAAGAGTCCTCTCTGCATCATTTTGGGAATGAGATGTGCCCCCTTACCTCCCATACAGGTAGACAATTCATGGCAAGTTTCTAAAGGTGGCAATATTTTAAATAATTTACAATGCTAGTTGCAATGTATTCCAATTCTCTTTTCTCAATCTTAGATCATTTCCCTTCTAAGCAATGTGATTTTCAGTGGAAAGGGGTGCTGTTGGGAATATACAATGTGAAGTAATCAGAAAGCATGCTGGAGCTTCCCTTCTGGCTCTATGTTACATGAATTGTCTCTAGGGTGGAGGTGGTCTGGGTAGAAACAGCTTACCATGTAGTTATCATGCAAGATGAGATAAGCAGATGCAATTTCTAAGAAGTAATATAAGGCTTTGTTATTTTCTCCCAACGCCAGAAAATGGTGGGCCAGAGGCAAGATGACAATCTCTAGGATTTCTTCACACTGGCAAGATTCCAGAGGGATAATGTCTTCATCAGATGTCTTCATTTTTGTTAACACGTCGTCAAAGAAATTCAATATCTTTTCTCTTATTTTGTCAGGACTGTCCATATGCAGAAATAAATAATAGTAACTTACACAGTATCACTTTGATATTAAAATATCTTTAGGCCAGGTGCGGTGGCTCATGCCTGTAATTCCAGCACTTTGGGAGGCCGAGGCAGGTGGAACACCTGAGATCAGGAGTTCAAGACCAGCCTGGCCAACCTGGTGAAACCCCATCTCTACTAAAAATACAAAACTTAGGCCGGGCGCAGTGGCTCACGCCTGTAATCCCAGCACTTTGGGAGGCCAAGGCAAGCGGATCACCAGGTCAGGAGATCGAGACCATCCTGGCCAACACGGTGAAATCCCTTCTCTACTAAAAATACAAAAAATTAGCCAGGCGTGGTGGCAGGCACCTGTAGTCCCAGCTACTCAGGAGGCTGAGGCAGGAGAATCACTTGAACCCGGGAGGTGGAGGTTGCAGTGAGCTGAGATTGTAGCACTGCACTCCAGCCTGGGCGACAGAGCAAGACTCCGTCTCAAAATAAAATAAAATATCTTTAAAAACAAAAGAGCAGGATAATAAAACCTAGTGTGGATACTACTGACTAAATTCACCATGCATACCCCCCGAAGTTTCCCACTTGTATCTAAGAGGTCAAACGTACTGGCCAGACAAATGATTCTAATAGTGTTTTGAATTTAATGACAATTGTTTATGCTCTACTTCCTAAACAATGATATATGCCTCTACCTGGGATTTTCAGGAAATAATGCGGATGTCTCAGGAATCTCTGATTTGGACAGGATAAGATCTTCTTGAGCTAGAAAATAAACAAATGAGTTGTATGGTCATTGAAATGTTCTCTGTAGTGGAGATATCTGCTGTCTACCCAAGACTTTTGTTCTCTTTATGGAATTGTTGCTGCCCAGCCAGAAACCACAATGCCCAGTCGCCATTGCATCTTAGGTGAAGCCACATCATGAGTTCTCACAATAAAATTAGATCAGAAGTAATATATGTCACCTCTAGGCTGAGATGGTTAAGTGTCTTCTCTGCCTTCTCTTTCCACAAGAAAGCAAATAATTCTAAGAACCTGAAGGATAGCGAACCCACAAGTTGGGAGGAGCCTGGGTCCCTTTGCATGCAAAGCCTTTGGTTAATACTTGCGTTGGATTATATCACCAGGTGGAAATAAATTATCACTCTCTTGTGTTAAGCCACAGAAATGTTGAGATTTGTGATAGCTAATAACATTATGCTAAGTAATTTATTCTGCAATAAAAACTATGAATTAAGCCTGAAGAAAGTGACATCAGTTTCCAGTGGAGAAATATAGATAATGAAATGAAATACCCCAAAAGGTTAACTGAAGGGCAGAGAATCTTAAAAACCTCAGTCTAAGCAGACTTGAATAGTTTAGAAAATTCCATAATGATCTTAAAACAGAAAACAAATGAGGCTTGTCTAGTCCAGTCATTTCTCCCTTCAGGCAGAGGAAAGAATCCCAGAGAGGGGAAGGAGCTCGTCTCATATAACTGTTAGTGGTGGATGTAGGACTAGAACTTAGGTTTTCTGGCTCCTAGGCTAATGCATCACTCCATACATCTTATAGATGCAGTTTGAACATCTAAGAAGTTATCACCTTCTTCTGAAAGCCCCTCTGTGCCCTTGCCCCCATACGTAAGTACCCCATAGATAAGTACCCCAACTCCTGTGTGCCCATCAACCCTGTGCAGACCTGTATCATAATCCTTATTGCACTGCATAGAGATTAATTTGGCCACCTCTTCTCCTAGATTACTATTTATTGATTCCTTAGTGACTAGCAGCTGAATATATTGAATTATGACCCTGTCCCCCTAGTTCTCTAAAACTGCTCTTGTTAAAGTTACCTGTGGCCACCATGTTGTCAAATCCAAAGGCTACATCTTTGTCTGCACTTGATTACCTCTCAGCAGCATTTAATACAAGCGACCACTCTCTCTTTTCACTCATTCTTTTAGCACACATTGCTTTGTGTGTTATAAGGGAATTGGTTGCCCACTTAATTGGCTTCTGTTCTTCTACCAACATTCTAAATGTTGGTAAACCTCAGTTTGGTCCTGGGCTCCATTCTCCATTCACAATTTCTCCCTAGGCAGTTTCATCTGCCCATGACTTTTAATTACATTCATATGCTAATGGATTTCCATTTTATAAATCTAAGCCTTGACATCTACTTTAACTACAGACCCATATATTCAAACACCACCTTGGCAACTGCCACTTGAATGTGTAATAGGTATTTCAAAATTAACATGATTCAAACAGAAACTCTTTAATCTCTCCTCCAGAAACTTATACCCACTTACAACTTTTCCTATCTTAGTAAGCATCACTGCCATATATCCCTTTTCTCAAGGCAAAAACCTGCACAAGATCCTTGATTATTTTCTTTCTCTTACCCCCATCCCTACTCAGTCCATCAGAAAGTCCCGTTGACCATACCCAAAAACATATCTGAATCCATCGTCTTCTGTCCATCTTCACTACAGCACCATCCTGGTCCACCACCAAAATTTTACCTGGACAACTGTATAAAACTAATCTCCCTTCTATTCCTATCCTTTTCAATCTTTTTCTGTAGAGAAGGCAGTACCATTTAAAAAGTATGATTCAGATCTCTGTGGCAGGAACTGCCGGTTTCCCATCTCTATCTCCATTGTCCCTTTTCTCATTAGTAATAGAATTCAATGTTATTCTGGACAGCGAAATTCTTCAGCTTCCCTTGCAACTGGATATAGACATGTGACTAGGTTCTGATCAATGGGATGTAAGAGGAAATACTGGGTAGGACTTTTAGAAGATCCTTTAAAAGGGAGGGGACATCCTTTCATGTTTTGGCTTCTTTCTCCTTCTGGCATTAAATGTGCTGGCTGGAGCCTCAGCAGCCGTTTTGGACCAAGGTCCCTGATGATCATGAAGCCGCCATACTAGTCCCAGTGATGAGACAAGCCTTTTACATGAGAAATACATAAATATAATACATTTGATAATAAATAAATTTAAGCCACACTAGCTAGGTCCTTATCATATGCAGCCAATACTCATTCTAACTGATATATTTCTAATGTGTTCCAATTCACTTAGACTGAAATTTAGACTATTTATCAAAGTCTACAAGGCCCCTTGAAGATTCTATTGCTTAATCTCTTCATTGTCTGTCAGCTGCCATTAAAATTCAAATTTATGAGAATAGACATGTCTATCATTAATAATAAAATAAAAATTAATAATAAATGTCTATCATTTTTCACTACTATGGTCCAAATATCTAGGTCACTTCCTGGCACAGGGTAGATGCTTAATAAATGTTTGTTGCATACATGCACATTTGTTGAAAATAAGTCAATTAGTAAAATGAAAATGCTATTCCTCCTTCAACACTTTATGTTTAAAATTGTAATGGTGGCCAGGCACAGTGGCTCATCCCTATAATCCCAACACTTCAACACTTTGGGAGGCTGAGGTGGGAGGATCATTTGAGTCCAGGAGTTTGAGACCAGCTTGGGCAACATGGCAAGACCTGTCTACAAAAAAAACAAAAGAAGAAGAAGAAAAAATTAGCGGCATGTGGTGTTATGTGCCTGCAGTCCCACCTACTTGGGAGTCTGAGGTTGGAGGATGGCTTGAGCCTGGAAGTTTGAGACTGCAGTAAGCCCAGATCATGCCACTACATTCCAGCCTGGGCAACAGAGCAAGACTCTGTCTCAAAATAAATAAATAAATAAATTGTAATGGTGATAAAATGGAATGCGAAGATTGGATAGATAAAGCAAACAGAGTCAGGGCGTACAAAGTATGCTCTTTGTCATTATGTCATTTATTGCTTGGGTGAATCATATTATTATAACTATTTTTTTTTTTTTTTTGGATGGAGTTTCACTCTGTTGCCTAGTCTGGAGCACAGTGGTGCGATCTTGGCTCACTGCAACCTCTGCCCCCTGAGTTCAAGTGATTCTCGTGCCTCAGCCTCCCTAGTAGCTGAGATTACAGGGCCGCACCACCACGCCTGGCTAATTTTATATTTTCTTTTCTTTTCTTTTCTTTTTTTATTGAGATGGAGTCTCATTCTGTCACCCAGGCTGGACTGCAGTGGCACGATATCAGCTCACTACAACTTCCGCCTCCCAGATTCAAGTGATTCTCCTGCCTCAGCCTCCCAAGTAGCTGGGACTACAGGTGCCTGCCACCATGCCTGGCTAATTTTTTGTATTTTTAGTGGAGATGGGGTTTCACCGTGTTAGCTAGGATGGTCTCGATCTCCTGACCTTGTGATCCCCCCACCTCGGCCTCCCCAAGTGCTGTGATTACAGGCATGAGCCACTGTGCCCAACCAGAATCATATTATTTTTGATTCTCATTTTTTTATTTACAAAGGAGATGCTATATTAAGAGTTTCCTACTACAAGGAGAATCTGTAAAAATCAAAAGAAAAAAGATACAAAATGCCTGTAGGTTCTCAAAAGAAAAGAGGAAAGCAAAGATATCACCTGCCCACCTTATGGTTTCAAATAACTAAAAATAAGACTTTAGGTTCAAGATGTCAGACTACCTCTTGGGTTTATCTTCTATCTCCCCAAGTTCAGGACATTTAGCTAACTAAGTGAGAATAAAATGATTTTTTTTTTTTTTTTTTTTTGAGACAGGGCCTTGCTCTGTTGCTCAGGCTGGAGTGCAATGGCACGATAGCTCGCTGCAGCCTCAACCTCCCTGGCTCAAGGGATCTTCCCACCTCACCCTGCTGAGTAGCTGGGGCTACAGGCGCCTGCCACCACACCCAGCTAATTTTTTGTATTTTTTGTGGAGGGGGGTTTCATCATGCTTTTCAGGCTGGTCTTGAACTCTCGAGCTCAAGCAATCCACCTGTCTCAGCCTCTCAAAATGCTGGGATTACAGGTGAGCCACTGTGCTTGGTAAGAATAAAATGATCTCTGAAAGTATAAATTCCACATGTATAGGATGGAAGGGCCACGCTTCTGTCTTAGGGTCACTTAGCTACCCGTCTGCCTAGAATAGTCTTCCTCAGCCACTCACACAGCAAAATCCCTCACTTCCTCTGTCTTTACATGAATCTTGCTCTGCAGTGAAGGCACCCAAATGACTCTGCGCTCCTTATCTTCCTTGTCCTACCCAACATTCTTTTCTGTTTCCTCCATGGGATTTATCACTTATACTATTTTCTTTCTTTCTTTCTTTCTTTCTTTCTTTCTTTCTTTCTTTCTTTCTTTCTTTCTTTCTTTCTTTCTTTCTTTCTTTCTTTCTTTCTTTCTTCTTTCTTTCTTTCTTTCTTTCTTTCTTTCTTTCTTTCTTTCTAAGAGTTGGGGTCTTGCTCTGTCACCCAGGCTGGCGTATAGTAGGGTGAACATGGCTTACTGCAGTCTCAAACTTTCGGCCTCAAGCAATACTATTGAGTAGCTGGGACTACAGGCACAAGCCATCACACCTGGCTAATTTTTTTTTAAGAGATGGGGTCTTGCTCTCCTGCCCAGGCTGGTCTTGAACCCTTGGCCTCAAGCCTCCAAAGCCACTGGGATTATAGGCATGAGCCATTGCACCCAGAAATTTACTTCTTTATTATGTTTTTGTTCTCCACTGTCTACTTTGCCCCAACAGAATGCTGTTTTGTTCACTGATGCAAAACACTGATGCTGTTTTGTTCAGATGCCTAGAACAGTAAGCAGTGCCTGGCACATAGTAGGAACCCAATAAATAATTGTGGAATGAGTAAATGAAACGCTGAATGAAAGTGAAAGTTCAACATATCTGTAGAAGATAAAGGAGTGAGAAGAGTAGTCATTGATGAAATAGGTGGAAGAAGCTGAAGGGAATGCCCAGGAGGGTAAATCGTTGGAATGAATCAAGACTTAGAAAATAACAGTTCTTAAGAAGGACATGAGGATCAAAAGAGAATTGAAAGGGAACCAGCTACCAGCTTCCTCCCTATCTGATTCACACGTAATGCAGTGGCCCTGAATCTCCTCCAATTATGTCTTTTTTTCCCCTTTTGGGGAGAGCAGTGGCCATGATCACGGCTCACTGCATCCTTGAACTCCTGGGCTCAAGAGATCCTCCCACCTCAACTTCCTGAGAAACTGGGACTATAGATGTGCGCAACCATGCCTAGCTAATTTTCTTATTTTTAGTTTTTTGTAGAAACAGAGTCTCAGTTTGTTGTCCAGGCTGGTCTTGAACTCCTGGCTTCAAGTGATCCTTCCACCCCAGCTTCCCAAAGTGCTGGGATTACAAGCGTGAGCCACCACACTTGGTCCCAATTATGTCCTTGACTGGTATTGCCTAAAGGTTATACTCCACACTTTGGGAGATTCAGGGATAATGGATAGACAGAGTATCTATCTGTCTAGGATAGATGGAAGCAGGATGTTTTAAGGAAGACATTGCAAAAAAAAAAGTTTCCTAGTAACTCTAGGAAAAATAAACATTTGTTAAGAAATCTATTCACAGTATATTACTTGGTTTGTAATGGACAACATTTACATAGTCTTAATAATGTAAACACTTCACTGACTTATCTAATGCCAGTTATATGACAATATAGGGTAGAGGGGCCGAGGAGTGGTGTAACAGAGTTAAATCCTCATCTGCCATAGCCAGAAAACAGATGTCAGAATTTGATTTTTTAAAAAATCAATAAAAGCAATATTAATATACCATTTAGTATATGGAGGTAACGACTAGAAAGAATAGCTAAATTAAAAATGTTTGCCCCTGACTGGAACTACTGAAGGTGTGTGCGACGGTGGGCCATGGGATTACTGTTTTAGGATACAACATTTAGGGAATTTACAAAGTCTCTACAGTTTGTCTAGTCGATAGCCTTCTGAACAGGTGAAAAATTCTGATAGGAGAAATAGTAGAGCTTTGGCCTCACTCAGCTGGAGGTGCTGATGGAAGGGCTACCAGCAGACATTATTCAGAGACATTTGGTCACATATGCTCCAGAACTGAACTGCCAGTTGATTGGAAAATCTGCAAATAACTGAAATTGTTTGCTTTGATGACCACAGTCAGCCTGCTAAAGGCCAGCTGCTCAAACTGACCTGTCTTCTAGCCGTCAGCGTATTTTAGCTTATTTTATCCCCCCAAATAAAACATCAGTCTACCAAAAAATACATCTATGTATATGTATGTGCGTGTATGTGTGTGTGTATGTGTATGACTCACTGACCCCCCACAGTCGAATATTCTTCTTTTCCCTTTCCCTCATCTCTTTCCATCATTTCATCTCCTACTGATATTTTCATTGGTTCTTTGAATAGGGCCCTGTGTGGGATCCTTCACTAAAGCTTCCTTAATTCAGGCAGCACATCTTCTCAGTGCTCCACAGTCTGCCCCCCTTACCCCTGTCTCATTCTAGCAGTCCACACCCAAGGGTCTTCTCACCCTCCCAAGGGCACTCTGGGAAGAACTTAAAATGGTTCCAGTCCTGCTCTTTCTCCCAGGTGGGTTTTATCTGATCCATGAGAAACCCTCACACATCCTTTCCCACAGTCTGGGATGGCAGCTTGATCCCAATGCAGCCACAGGCCACTTCAGCCTTCTTAGGCAGGAGGCAGGCCCCAGGGTTCTATGTCCTCTGATTCTAAGGAAGACACCTCACTAGGCTTGAGGTGATGAAGTAAACAACCCACTTGAGGAAGGCACACAGCACCTCATCAGTTCTCACCAAAGAGAGCTCTTCACAAATCCTAGCCCTCTACACACTCTTCCTCATTTCTATGTCTTACATCTGGGCAAAGGATCCAAGATTATAATTGATTCTCAGCTATTTCCTTTGTAAATTCTGTATATCCACTGCCTCGGTTTGAATTGCAGCATTCACTGTATCTTGGTGCTCTGGCACAAATTTCAATTTCAACATCATGTTACACACATACCATTTTTGTGATGATAATAATAATGATATTACCAATTTTGTAAAAATATAACAGATGAGAGAGAATTTAATACATACGAGTAATAGAACTAAACTCAGGTAGGTGTACATTCCCCTGACATCTTCCTTGACCCAGTGAGGGTGAGACTACTGCTGAAGTCTTATCCTCTTTGGTTTTTTTGTTTTTTGTTTTTTGTTTTTTTTTGAGACGGAGTCTTGCTCTGTCGCCCAGGCTGGACTGCAGTGGCCGGATCTCAGCTCACTGCAAGCTCCGCCTCTCGGGTTTACGCCATTCTCCTGCCTCAGCCTCCCGTGTAGCTGGGACTGCAGGCGCCTGCCACCTCGCCCAGCTAGTTTTTTGTATTTTTTTAGTAGAGACGGGGTTTCACCGTGTTAGCCAGGATGATCTCGATCTCCTGACCTCATGATCCACCCGTCTCGGCCTCCCAAAGTGCTGGGATTACAGGCTTGAGCCACCGTGCCCGGCCCTGTTATCCTCTTTGTACTCAAGTTTTCAGAGGACTGGAAATCTTCATAGTTCAGATCTTAAAGCTCTGAACTTACAGCCTGATTCCTGCCTTCCAAAAAGGGAGATGGACTAGTGTGAGTGCAGTTTCAACAACATGCTTGTCCCACTGTGCAAAGCTGCAACTTTCTCACTCTCTTGATTTCTACTTCATGCTGTGTCTATGAACTTCCTATCTTCTGGCAAGTATTACCTAAAAGTCCAACCCCACCTTTGGGGGAGCTCAGGTATAATGAGCAGAGGATGAACTTAGGAATTAGACTGATGGCAGATTGAATAAAGCCTGTCACTCATTCTGTGGTATTGGGTAAGTTACTTAAGCTTCCAGAACCACAATTTAAAAAATCTACACAATGAAAATAACCCTCATCAACCTTAAAAGGTTAATACGAGGATCCACTGAGAATGCACATGAAATAGAGAACGAATGAGAAAAAAAAATTTATTTTGCACCTGCTATGTGCTAGACACTTTAGATACATTTCTTCCTGATTTTTAATATCCTTATAAGATAGGAGTCCTCTACTTGTAGCCTCTGATTTCCCAACCAGATTTAGCCATAATCACCAAGGTCCTCTGACTAGGGTAGACAGCCCGTTAGGAGCTCCCTGGCCACCATGAATGGGGGCTAGAATTGGTATTATAGCTCTATGTCTGACACCCATCATGCCCGCAGTGACTGAATCTTTGGGTCCTTACATCCCTCAAATCCTCTGCTATGTTTTCTCAGATCACATAGCTGATTGGTGTTATTGGTTTGTAACTTTTTAAATTTGCTTCTCAGATGGTCTTGAATTCCTGCCCTGAAACCAAGCTCTCTTTTCTGGAGCCCTGACCTGCTTAACCCTGGCTAATTCTCTCTCAATCATATTCTTGTCCCACTGGAACCTGTTTCAAACTAGACCAACAAAGCAATAATATTCTTATCTGCCAAGAAACACCATGTCATCATGTCAGATTGTACCCCCCTTTGGATTCCATCCTTTGGTGTGAATTAAGTGGGATATTTTAGTTTAAGTTCTGGTCACACCCCATTTTGCCAGAGCCCCTATCCCCAAATCATCCCTGACAGTTATAGTGAGATTGGTTCACTAGACTCAATACAGATACATTCCCTTACTCTTCTCTTCACCATTGGCCTAGGCTGCTGAAGTCTCATCATTCTTTGTGCCCAAGCCGCTTATGGGACTTGAAGCCCTCAAGGTCCACACCCACTCCTTCTAGATCTTAGTCTCTAGATTTCCCAAGAACAGTTAGGATAATTTAAAAATGAGGTAGGTTACTTCCAAATCCATGAGACGTAGCCATCTTTTTAATGGCATCCATGTCTAAAGTGTTGAGCCGAATATTCACTGTGAAGTGATGATAGGGAATGAAGTCCTTGCTTCGGCAGTGGTCACACCTGTGGGCATCTTCTTCTAAAAAGCGGGCACATTTCAAGTGCATGGCTTTTCTCTGGTCCTTGAGCCACAGCTCGTAGGCTGTTTTCTGCATCACAGGGCTACAGAATCGAATCCTGTGGCACTCGATCACCTCATTCTCCAGTTCACGAAGCTCTTCCTCTTCACCGTGATCTGGAGAGAGCAAAAAGCGTTTTTTCAGCCAGGCAGTGGGCAACAGATCAGCCCCTTCTACCTAACACAGGTCAATTATTTGATCTAGATGGGTCCTTAAGAGGAAGCTAAGTCACTCCAGGTGCTACTCACCCATCTCTTCACTGGGCTTCAGAGACAAGGAGCGATAGTGCACCTCAAATGAGGTATCGTTCTGTTTCAGGGCATTTTGAAGCTCCTTGCCATTCCGGAAACAATGAAAAATGTTAGATTCCACTAGGGTTGCCAGGGCCTTGATCATCATCTTCATATTCCAACAGGGGAGAATCTCAAACAACAACTCGGTGGTGAAGGTCAGGCCAATGATGGCAGCACATCTCACCAGCATTTGGTGGGAAAGGCTCATGCTATCCAGCTGGATCAGAGAGATTTCTGCAGGTAGAAGATCACACAGTAGAAAACTAGTTATTTGTCTTTATCAAATATGCTGTATTTGATACAACCATCCTGCTCTACAGTTCTTGTTGAAAGAAACTCAGTTAAGCTAAGTCAAAAGAAGTATTTGTTTAGTACCTAATTTGTGGATAGCACTTGTGCTGAGAGTACTAAAGATGCAGGCTTATGGCCTGGAAAGACACATGGCACAATGACCTGACAAAATTAAGATCGATTTCATGGTGTTCTGATTTTGTGCTAAAGTTTGACAAGCGTGTGTGAGGAGAGGAGAAGACATTGTAATCACTATTGTCAGAAGGAGCAGGCCCTGCCAGTTGACTTCCTCAGCTGGTCCTTCTGTATCTTCTTCTCTGGCTCCCCTTTCTGCTGGAAATTTTTCTCTCAATCTGCCCTGGAAATTTATGTCTTTTCATGACATACATTATCATCTCCGTGTCATGACCAATTGTCAGAAAGTTCACAGCTCCTATCCCAACGTTTCATCTAAGCTTGAATATCGTAGCTCACATGGCTTTCTGGACATTTTGACCAGGATGTCCTTCTGTTAGGGACAAAATTAGAACTTCTCAACTTGCCCAAAAAACACAGTAGAAACTAAGCAAGTCTTTTTTTTTTTGTTCCATCTCGCTCTTGTTGCCCAAGCTGGAGTGCAATGGCGCGATCTTGGCTCACTGCAACCTCCGCCTCCCTGGTTCAAGCAATTCTCCTGCCTCAGCCTCCCAAGTAGCTGGGATTACATGCATGCGCCACCATGCCAGGCTAATTTTTTTTTGTATTTTTAGTAGAGACGGGGTTTCTTCATGTTGGTCAGGCTGGTCTCTCGAACTCCCAACCTCAAGTGATCCGCCCGCCTCAGCCTCTCAAAGTGCTGGGATTACAGGAGTGAGCCACCGCACCTGGCCAATAATATGTCTTTCATATAAACTCTTGTTTGTCATTTATTTCTCATAAAAGTGGATGGCAGGAAGTATCTCAGTATTAGATTTCCTCCCTCATTATTTGGTTTCTGTTTAATTGAAAATGTACAATATTTCATTCTTTTATGCAGATTCCAGAATATACACAGGTGGAAAGATGGCTCTTAATTAGGAAAAAAGCCAGGCCTACCCTGGAGCCTTCTCCCTGCTTCAGGCAGTACAGAACAAACACACAAACAACCTGTGTTGCTGTTTTTCTTTTTCGTTTTAAAAACAGACATCCTAGAGAAAACCAAAGTGAAGTTTAGGGACTAGAAAATAAATGCCAGGTCAGATTTTCTTTTCTGTCTTTTCTTTTCTTTTCTTTTTCTTTTGAGATGGAGTCTCACTCTGTCACCCAGGCTGGAGTGCAGTGGCTCACTGCAACCTCCGCCTCCCGGGGTCAAGCAGTTCTCCTGCCTCAGCTTCCCAAGTAGCTGGGATTATAGGCGTGTGCCTGGCTAATTTGTTTGTATTTTTAGTAGAGACGGGGTTTCACCATGTTGGCCAGGCTGGTCTCGAACTCCTGACCTTGTGATCTGCCCGCCTCAGCCTCCCAAAGTCCTGGGATTACAGGCGTGAGCCACCGCGCCTGGTCAGATTTTCTTACCTTTTAATGATGTTGGAGGTGACAGGTTTTTCAGTCTGACACCACTTGCGAGGTGACAGACTTCACTTTCCTCATCACTTTGGAGAGTAACCATGTTTAACCTCTCTATTGGCTTAATGAAATACTCTACAGGGGTATAAAAGGGAAGAAAAGTTGAGTCATTAGTCTGTCTTATAAGGTCTGATTTTCCAATGAACTTTGAGATGGATTTCATGTGAGGGAGAGTGCGCAGAGATGTATATTGGCTCACCAAATATTCTGGAAACCTTTTTTTGGTTTTGTTTTGTTTTTTGTTTTTTTGAGACAGGGTCTCTCACTGTCGCCCAGGCTGGAGTGCAGTGGCGCGATCTTGGCTCACTGCAACCTCTGCCTCCCAGGTTCAAGAGGTTCTCCTGCCTCAGCCTCCCAAGTAGCTGGGATTACAGCCGCCCACCACCATGCCTGGCTAATTTTTGTAGACATGGGGTTTCACCATGTTGGCCAGGCTGGTCTCAAACTCCTGACCTCAAGTGATCCGCCTGCCTCGGCCTCCCAAAGTACTGGGATTACAGGTATGAGCCACACTGCACGAGGCTGCTGGAAACCTTGTTCTAAGTAAAACTGATTAATGAAAATCTAGATGTACTCAAAAATGTTTTGTCTCCCTCTGTCAACCCTGCCCAACCAAAGGAACTGGCACTATTGATGTCTTCCATAGGATATAAGGCTTTACAAACATTTGATTCACAGTCAGATTATCAGAATGTATTACAGTATACAGAAACATGTATTTGTATGTATACATTTACATACCCACACTCAGATACAAACACATTCTGTGAGGCACTGTACTCTAATTAGGACATGGCTACATCAGAAAGAGATATTTTAATTGGTGAAGTTTGAATAGTAAATGTGCCTAGTAATTTGGTTTCCTAGTACTCCAAAATGCATTATTTTTCTGTCCCTTGAGCCATTCATGCAGTCCTTGATAGCTGCAAGACTATGCTAGGTGAGGTGGAAATAGGAAGGTGAACGCAACCAAGTTCCTTATTTCCTAGAGCTCTAAGTCATGTACGCAAAGAGCTGGACTGCCAGGCAGTACATGAGTGCCGTGTGACTGGACACAAACAGTAAGCACCAGAGTTCACATCAATGCAGGACATATTTATTAAGGACTTTCTGTGCATCATATCCAGTGAAGGCTATAAACGTGAATAACACATGCTTCCGGCCCTCAAGGGGCTTAGAAATCTATGGAGACAGATATATAAGTAACCAATTATAACACCAGGATGAGTGACTTAAGAGCTAAAGAGCAAAGAGTAGCATGTTGTGGGAACAGAAAATAACAATTAAATCAGACTTGGTGGATTCAGAAAGGCTTGATAGAGGAGGAAGTACTTTGATCCTTGAAGGATGAAGAGATATTCTAAGCAGAAAGTGGAGGAGAGGCCAATGCAAAGGCATGGGAACCTCAGAGTACTTAGTGAGTTAGGGGAATGGAGTGGCCCAGCGTGGCTAAAGTGCAGGGGCTGGAATGCTAAAGTGCTATGTGGGGGACGTGGGGACGTGTTCAGAGAGCTAGTTTGGGAGCACAGCATGGAGGGCATTAAACACCATAATATGAAGACTGGACTTTATAGACAAGAGGGAAAGATCACAGATTTCTGAAGAGGAGATATTAGTAATCCAACCAGTCATATTTAGGGAGGTAGCACTGGAAGCAGCATATGGAAAAGGTGCAAGACCAGGACAGGGAAGACTATGTAAGGAGTTATAATAATGGAATGTCAAGAAGTGAGGATGGATAGAACCAGGTAAGTGATTCAGCAAGGAGAAAGCAAATACTAAAGACATGGAGGAAATGGGGCCTAAGCAAGACAGTGATAGAAGTGACAGAGACATGGAGTACAGAAGGAGGGGTGGTTGAGGAGGGAGGATAATGCATGAAGTTTTAGATTGATTAAGTTTAAGGGAATCTGTGGAATAGTTCAGTGGGCAATTGGAAATATGGGTGTGGAACTAAGGGTGAGGTTAGGGTTCGACACACACACGAAGGCTGAGAAATAGATGAGTAAATGAAAACAACTGGGCAAAGAGTTGTTTCTAATTCTGGCAAGCTAGCAAAAGGAGAGGGTTAAGGATAGAACTTGAAGAATGTCCCAAGAGGAGTAGACCCAGGGAGAGAGCCAAGAAGCATCTGATGACTAGTGAGAGAGGGGAACAGGAGGAGTGTGGGGTCAGGGAAGCCAAGGGAGGATAGCATACCAAAAAGGGGGCCGTGTGTGTGTGTGTGTGTGTGTGGGTATGTGTATGTATTGGGAGTAGGAGAGTGGGGCTCAAGGGTATGATGTGGTCCCTGCTCTTTTATGCTTATTTCCCCTTTCAGGACCTCGCACTGAGACAACCATTTTTTCCATCACTCAGCCAGTATTAACTGATTGCCTCTAGGTGCTAGGAATTTTCCTAGGATTGGGGATTCAGGAGAGCACAAGACTCCCTGGCTCATGAAGCTCACATTCTAATGGGAGACAAACATTAAACAATAGATAAATACATGAATAGGATAATCTCATAATGTAATTCAATTGTGTGACATAAATAAAAGGGTGATACACAGAATGTACTCTTTACTCAGGTTCGCCTGTTGTCAGCCTTTGCCCCATTTACTATATCCTAGGTTCCTTCTAGGTGTAGTATTTTTCTGAAGCATTTGAATATAAGTCACACACATCACACCCTATACTCCCAAATACTTAACTCTGTATTTTCTAAAAATATTGACACTCTTTGTTTGTTTTGTTTTTTTGAGACAGGGTCTCACTCCTATTGCCCAGACTGGAGTGGAGAGGCGTGATCATAGCTTGCTGCAGCCTCAACCTCCCTGGCTCAAGCAATCCTCCCACCTCAGCCTCCCAGGTAGCTGGGACTACAGGCGTGCAACACCACACCCTGCTAATTTTTGTATTTTTAGTAGAGATGGGTTTTTGTCATGTTGTCCAGGAAGGTCTCAAACTCCTGGGCTCAAGCGATCTGGCCCCCTCAGGCTCCCAAAGAACTGGGATTACAGGTGTGGGCCACTGCACCTGGCCAACACTCTCTTATATAACTAGAGTATAGTTATCACCTTCAAGAAACTTAACATTGGTCAGGCTCAGTGGCTCACGCCTGTAATCCCAGCACTTTGGGAGGCCGAGGCGGGTGGATCACAAGTTCAGGAGTTCAAGACCAGCCTGGCCAAGGTGGTGAAACCCGGTCTCTACCAAAAATGCAAAAAAAAAAAATTAGCCAGGTGTGGTGGCAGTTGCCTGTAATCCCAGATATTCGGGAGGCTGAGACAGAGAATTGTTTGAACCCAGGAGGCGGAGGCTGCAGTGAGCCAAGATCGTGCCACTGCACTCCGGTCTGGGCGACAGAGTGTCTCAAAAAAAAAAAAAAAAGAAATTTAACATTGATACAATACTTTAGTCTACTGTCCGTATCCCAATTTTGTGAATTGACCAAAAAATATCCTTTAACATTCTCTTTTCTTCCAGTATAGGATCCAGTCCAGGATTATGTATCATATTTATTTTTTTAATTGAACTGAAATTCAGCTAACATGCAATTAATTATTTTAAAGTATACAATTCAGCGGCCTGTAGTGCATTCACAACATTGTGTAACCAGAATCTCTCCTTAATTTCAATTTTTAAAAATTAAGACACAAAAGACACTAAAGGGTTTTAAATAGAGAAGACACCTGATTATGTTTTAAAAAGCTCATAACAGGGCCAGGCACAGTGGCTCACACCTGTAATCCCAGCACTTTGGGAGGCTGAGGCAGGTGGATCATTTGAGGTCAGGAGTTCAAGACCAGCCTGGCCAACATGGCAAAACTCTGTCTCTATTGAAAATACGAAAATTAGCTGGGCAGTAGTGGCGCATGCCTGTAATCCCAGCTACTCGGGAGGCTGAGACAGGAGAATTGCTTGAGTCCAGGAGTCGGAGATTGCAGTGAGCTGAGATCGCTCCACTGCACTCCAACCTGGACAACAGAGTGAGACGCTGTCTCAAAAAAAAAAGCTCATAACAGATACTACATAAATATTTATTGAACAAATAAACAAAGTAAACAAATGTATAAAATTCAGAAATAATATTTACTCCGCAGTATTTATATTTACATATCACTTTCCTTTAATCCATTGACATCTTAATATCATTATAATGGAATTATTTAGTCTAAAATAATGATCATAGCAGTCATTATTGATATAATGATCCATTATCATCTTTAAAACTAATTTGGCCAGAGAAAATCTTCTCTATTTTTGCATCACAATCATCCAGAAAAAAAAAAAAAATTGATCTTTCCTTAAAAAGCAAGCTTATGTTTCTTGCTCCTTAAAAAAAAAAAGTTGGGCCGGGCGCGGTGGCTCAAGCCTGTAATCCCAGCACTTTGGGAGGCCGAGACGGGCGGATCACGAGGTCAGGAGATCGAGACCATCCTGGCTAACACGGTGAAACCCCGTCTCTACTAAAAAATACAAAAAACTAGCCGGGCGAAGTGGCGGGCGCCTGTGGTCCCAGCTACTCGGGAGGCTGAGGCAGGAGAATGGCGTGAACCCGGGAGGCGGAGCTTGCAGTGAGCTGAGATCCGGCCACCGCACTCCAGCCTGGGCGACAGAGCCAGACTCAGTCTCAAAAAAAAAAAAAAAAAAAGTTGGAACTTTGCCCTGTTCTCTCAGACAACCATCTGTCTCATTTCTCCTACAGATGTGCCCTCGGGGGCCACATGGTCCTGTAGTCATACTATTGAACAAGAAGTGAGAGGCAACAGATGCAGCACAGACTGAAACATGGATAGGGACATCTGAGCATCATTCATTCACCCAGGAGGCAGGGGTTTTTAGGAAGCAAGAGGAATCTTTTTTGTGAAATGTCCCTCGTTGTCACCTTTAGGTGGTGATTTTCTATCCTGCTACATAGAGACAGCAGCACCATAAGTCCTTTATTGCACCATATTCACCTCGACATGACACTGATCTCACATCTATATTCTTGTCTTTAAATTCAGTCGCAGAGGAATAAGTTTTGACCCTCTAGGTTTAGTAATATTAATACACGTTGTGCTTATCGCTGTTAAATCATCTTATCACTTAATTTGAGTCACAAAAAAATGAAGAGGCTTCCGATTCCAGGAAGAGAGAGTTGGTATGCTTTTCCCTATTCCTCCTGCTGAATATAATTAAAACCCCTAGACATTATGTGTAAAACAAACAGAAGATGACACTGAAGGTGGAGAGAAGTCAGACCAGCTAGGGACCTTAGGATCCAAGGAAAAACGTGGCAGTGGGTCCCATGGCAGGGCTTTCTTTTTGCCTCACATGTCCGAGACTTAGAGCTGAAGAATCTAGCAACTCAGAAACACCAAGGGAGTGCAAAGAAAAAAAGTCCCACTTAAAGCCTGTTCTATCTAGCCTTAATTCTCTACTTTCCAACTTGTATTCTCTGGCCCCCACCCTTCTCCCTGCAATAAAATTATTTTCCTAAAAATTCCAACTGGCCTCCTTCATGCCATCACTTCACATTTCATCCCCGTGTATATCTGTGTAGCACGGGATCTTTGTTGATAACTCACTTCATACTAGAAATTTTACCTCTGGCAAAAAAGGAAAAGCTTTTTGAAAATAACATCAAAGTGGCCCTTCAGTTCTGGGCCTTAAGATTTGTCAGTGTCCTTTCATTTCTACTATAGTTACTTTTTTTTTTTTTTTTGGGACAGAGTCTCACTCTGTTGCCCAGGCTGGAGTGCAGTGGTGCAATCTCAGCTCACTGCAACCTCCACCTCCCAGGCTCAAGAGATTCTCCTGCCTCAGCCTCCTGAGTAGCTGAGATTACAGGCGCCCACCACCACACCTGGCTAATTTTTGTATTTTTAGTACAGATGGGGTTTCACCATGTTGGCCAGGCTGGTCTTGAACTCCTGACCTCAAGTGATCTGCCCGCCTCGGGCTCCGAAAGTGCTGAGATTTAGGCGTGAGCTGCCGCGCCCAGCCATGGTTATACAATCTTTAGCCAAGTCCAGTGAGTCCCAGGCAATGTTAAGTTATCTTACAATCTGGAATATCAGATCCAATAATTCCTGGCTCCCCAGAACCCTCTGACTCTACAGGAAGCAGCCTGTGGAATAGCCCATTTTTGCTACCTTCTCTGAATGAAAACTTAAGTTAGGCAAAACAGAGTAAGAAAGAACCATCACTGCAGGACTTACTGAACAGGTTATTCCAGGTCCTATTTGTCTTTTCCTCAGACTCCGTTTGTTGGAAAACGAGTACCTTGTGATGTTCCAAGTTTTTAAGCAATTCTTCACAGTAAAATGGAATCCCACAGCTTCCCTCCACCAGGTACCTGTAGTGAAAACAAGGCAATCTGTTTACATTGAAGATACATCTTTTAGGAAGGAAAAACATTTAAGTCTTCTCAATCACTTGAAAATAATTTCTTGTCATTCTTCATTTGTTTGTTTGTTTTCAATGTTGAGGCATTGCTTTGTTTTTTTATTTCACTTTTGTGTGTATACAATAAGTGTGCACACGCTTTATTTATAGTTTTTAAAACAGACATTGGAAGGATAAACCAAAAACTAATCAAAATGGTTACCTATAGGATAAGGGAGGGAAGCAAGACTAAGGATGTATCTTTTTGGCTTTGGAAAGATAAACATGTTCTATACAATTTAAACAGAGAGAAAGGGGGAGGGAGAGAGAGAGAGAGAGAGAGAGTGAGGGCCAAATTGGTGCCTGGAGTGATCTTAAACGAGCCTTTGTTCAAGACATCTTTCTTCCAGAAGCACGGCAACCTCACTGCAGATACTAAGATGGGCTGTAAACAGCCAGCTAAAGAAGAAACATTGTCTATGTTGTTAAGGTGACTGCTGTCAGGACCCCAGGAGAGCCGGGCTTGGTGGCTCACGCCTGTAATCCCAGCACTTTGGGAGGCCGAGGAGGGCGGATCACCTGAGGGCGGGAGTTCAAGACCAGCCTGATCAATGTGGATAAACCTCATCTCTACTAAAAATACAAAATTAGCTGGGCGTAGTGGGGCATGCCTGCAATCCCAGCTACTCAAGAGGCTGAGGCAGGAGAATTGCTTGAACTTGGGAGGTGGAGGTTGCGGTGAGCCGAGATTGTGCCATTGCACTCCAGCCTGGGCAACAAGAGTGAAACTAGGTCTAAAAAACAAACAAAAACAAAAAACAAACAAACAAAAAAACCCAAAGGAAACCCAGGAGAGGAACCACTGAAAAGCTCAGAGAGCACTCACCAGTGAGTCAGCTTTCGCATCTGCCATAGACAGAGAACACCAATACCAGACCACACCATTGCCAGCCAGGTAAGACCTTGCTTAGTTGCAGGTCATAGTCTTTAACGCTTACCAGTTTGCCTTTCCTGTCACTTGCCCATAACAATGCTCTTCTTCACTGCAAGTTAATGTAAGTATACCCATAGCCCCCATGATGAAAGGGAAACAGAGCCTTTCACTAAGCAAAGTTGGAGAAGGTGTAACAGGGAGACAACATGGAAAAGGTGAGCAACATCCATCCTACCAAGCATCATGAATGGCCCCTTCAAAAGGTGGACCAGACCAAGCACAGTGGCTCACACCTGTAATCCCAGTATTTTGGGAAGCTGAGATGGGAGGATTGCTTGAGCCCAGGAGTTCAAGATCAGCCTGGGCAACACTGTGAGACCCCATCTCTACAGAAATAAAAAATTTACCAGGGGTACACACCTGTAGTTCTGGCTACTCAGAAAGCTGAGGCAGGAGGATGGCTTGAGCCCAGGAGGTCAAGGCTGCAGTGACCCATGATGGCACCACTACACTCCAGCCTGGGTGACAGAGTGAGACCCTGTCTCAAAAGGAAACAAAAAAAAGAAAAGAAAAATTTTTTAAAGGTGGGGCCAGGAAAGATACTGAAATAGGCACATCAAAACACATACTAAGAAATCTGATGAAGTCTGGACCGAGGGAATGAATGCAGATGTCAAGAGTTCAGAATAGAAAGAGGTTACTTACAAGTCCAGTTCTTTGGGGATGCAGCTCACATTGAGGTCAAGACAGATCTTGTTGGTGATGTCGTTAGGCTGTACTGCACCAACGGTGATGTAGGTGGTGTTCCTGTTCTTCATTATGGCACTGGCAGCTGCACAGGGAATGTCAATGAAGGGACACAGGGACATAATGATGAAGATAGGAAGAGTCCGGATAAGCTTCTCCATAAATCTCCAGGAGGTCGAATCCACAAACTGGGCCTCATGAATGATAAAAACAATCCATTCCTCTTTCACTGTCTGGAAAAGATACAGAAAGAGAAAGAGAAAGAGAAACACTATAGGATGTCAGGGTTTTTTTACATACGTATGGGTATGCGTGTGTATCCATTGAGTTTCCGGGTTTGCTTATGATGCAGCGAAAGAACTAAGTTCAAGTTTTTCTTTCCAGTAACTTTGTATTATTTTTTGTTCCATTAACTTAGAATTTGTGGCTATTTGGACAGAGCTGGCTGGAATGGACTCTTCGTCAAACCTTGTGTAAAGATAGTGCAAATTTGGAGGATAGATGGAGTTTTAGGGGTACCCACAAAAGCCACCTGAAGTGCCCATTACATAAAAATAACTGGTTTGTTAAATATGAGTCATTTTAATCTATTGAACAATAAAATTCTCCTGGGGAAATCTACTTGACATTTATTCAACCAATGTATATTCAGCACATGCTTACTGAGCACCCCCTGGGCTAGGTGTTAAACAAAACTAGTCCTCGCCCTGCTGGCAGCTGATGCTATTCTAGTTTGAAATGTGGTATGTGTTACACTTAAAAAACAGATCATGTGTCCCTTTTCTCACATAGACTACCCTTCCCTAAGTAATCTGAATTATTTATTCACTCATTAAGCATTTATTGTGCATCTATGAGGGTCAGGTGCTGTTCTAGGTACTGGGAATACAGTCTCAAACAAAATATGGAGCCTACGTTTTAGTGTCAACCACTTATGTAACAGGCTCTGCCCCACCACTGTGTAAGGTGTCACAATGGAGAAAACCCACTCCCCAATTCTCACTGCTCCAGACTGCTAATGGCTGCTTTTTGTTTCCCTCTGAGAAGAGACTGAGTTAACCCATTCTTTCTCTTTGTGCTTGACAGTCATTACAAAGTGTTACAACCTGCCTTGTTCACATATACATAAGTCTACTCCTACAGCCCCATTCTGTCACCAAATACTTAGCCCTTTGCCTAGCCCTGAGAACAGTTTAATGAGGAGGTAAGTACTACATTGTTTTGATTTTGACTGGTATCTTTAAAAAGATGGGGAGATAGAAATGTAAGTTTTAACCTTAGGATAGCCTTGGTAATGAATTATTCATAAATTGAAGAGAACAAAGCAGGAACAAAAAAGCATAAATTCAATAATGAAACATTGGCCTGGTTTCTTCCAATTTAAAATGGGAATTGGGTTCTCTCTAATGTGAAAAAAAAGTCAACACTTACATGGTACTTACTATGTTCCAAGTACTGTAGGATACTCTTTACATAATTAACTCATTTAATCCTCACAACATCCATATACAGTGGTACTATTGACTCTATTTACTGAGAAAATTTGGGCACAGAGAGGTTAAGTAACTTGCCCAGGGTCACACAGATAGTTAATGGTCCAAAGACTTGTCAGTACATAATCAAACACAGCTTTGGTAGCAGTTTCCAAACAAGATTCTGCTTCAGTACCAACTGAAAAGTTTCACAACAAAAGTAAACAACTAAATAGATTCCGAGGCCCAATCCACATCCTAGTTTTTCAATCTTTAGAGTTAGAACTCACAAATCCATATTTTTAAAGGAGCTTCTTGTAAATACTTGTGATGCAAACAGTCTAAAGCCTGATATTTAGAAACTACTGATATTGTCTTGCCTATGACCTGAAGTGGAGAAGAAGAAAGCTGTATTATAAATATGATATAATGCCATAAACTTATATCGATCATTTATTATGTACAGTTATGAGGCACATTGCTCATCAATAGTGATACAGAAATGTTAAGAGACTCTGTTCTTAAGAAGCTCACAGGCTGGGTGTGGTGGCTTACGCATGTAATCCCAGCACTTTGGGAGGCTGAGGTGGGGATCACGAGGTCAGGAGTTTGAGAACAGCCTGGCCAACATACTGAAACCCCATTTCTACTAAAAATACAAAAATTAGCTGGGTGTGGTGGTGTGTGCCTGTAGTCCCAGCTAGTCGGGAGGCTGAGGCAGGAGAATCGCTTGAACCTCAGAGGCGGAGGCTGCAGTGAGCTGAGACCGCACCATTGCACTCCAGCCTGGGTGACAGAGCAAGACTATGTCACAAAAAAAAAAAATTAAAAAAAGAGGCTTACGATCTCCTGAGGGAGAGAGAAACAGATATATAAGCAATGAATGGCAATATACCGTAATAGTATAGAATGTATAGTATAACTAGAAATGTGTTCAAAGCCTTACAGAAGCCTGGTGGAAGAAGAGTTAGTCATGTCTAGTGATCTGGGGAAGTTCTCACCAAAGAGGTGACATTGAAAGATGAGCACCATTTCTCTAGGTTAAAAAGAAATCTTTTGGCTTTTATCTTGTTACCACTGGGACTTATTTCGAGGGTATAAAGTATGGGTTGGTGTGATTTGCATATACTCTGAGAATTATATGAAGGATGAATTGAAGCAGAGAGGTGTGAAGCACAGAGTTTTTTGGAAATCTATGGAAATAGTCCAGGAAAAGATGATAAGAGCCTGGAACTATGGCAATAGGAAGGGAGGACAAGGAGATTCCAGAGACTCTGTAAGGTAAAAATAGTAGGACTTGGCCGTGAGTAAATGTGGGAATGTGGGTGACAAAGAAGGTAAGGATAACTTTAAATGATGCAGAATGGCATAATTTGCTACTAATGAAATCAAGGATCAGGGTCAGGATGAGGAAGAAAGGGCACTATAGTAAAAAAATGAATTTGGCATTAGACACTCAACTCAGCGTGAGTCACTACATCCAAGTGGAATATCTAGAAGGTTCTTAGGAATATGGTTTTGGTGTTTATAAGAGAGGTGGGGACTGAAATATAAATTTGGTGATCAATATATAGCAGACAGTCATGATATTACTGGGAGAGAGAGAGCTAACTCTTGTTGAGTGTTTCTTATGAAAGAGGCACTGTTCTAAGGGTTTCTACATATAATCTAATCATTTAAACTTACATCTCAGTGAGCTAGGTACTATTATTTTCCTCCATTTGATAGATGATAAAGCAGAAATGTAGAGAGGGTAAGTCACTGCTTGAGGTTGCTCAGGCAGCAAGTGATAGGCCTGGGGGTTCAAATCTCAGTGGTCTGACTACAGAGTCTGCATATGTAACTACTTTGGTACATTATATCTCAACAAAGCATGAAAAAAGGAGGGCTGAGAGAGGCCAGACTCCTAGGAGTGATGTTAAGGGACTCTTTTCAAGGCATCTAAATTCTAAGCAGACCTTTAACTTGAGGTTTGGAAGGATGGAGGAGAATGAAGTACTTTAGGATAAAGCCTTCACATACTGCAAAAGCTTCTTGCCAATGCAGTCAAACCACCTGGCTTCGTGGTGATTTGCCCAGTTTTCTTCCCCCAACTTCTTGACCCACAGATGCTCTTACCTGCTCCAAGATCTTCATAAACAATACTTCCAATTGGTTTTGCTTTTTCAAGGTGCTCATCCTGGAAATCTCCCGAGAAATAGGAAACTGTACAAAGAATTATGAGAATATGAAGCATGGGAAAATAGCAAAGGGAACTACTGGCTGTGCGACTTTGGGCAAAACACTTAACTATTCTGTGTCTTAAAATCCTCATGTGTTAGATAAGTGGTGTCAACCTTTTTGGCCCCAGGGACCAGTTTTGTGGAAAACAGTTTTTCCATGAACTGGGGCAGGCGGGGATGATTTTGAGATGATTCAGGTGCATTACATTTATTGTGCACTTTACTTCTATTATTATTACACTGTAATATATGATGAAATAATTCTACAACTTACTGTAATGTAGATAGAATCAGTGGGAGCCCTGAGCTTGTTTCCTTGCAACTCGATGGTCCCATATGGGGGTGATGGGAGACAGTGACAGATCATCAGGCATTAGATTCTCATAAGGAGCATGCAGCCTAGATCGCTTGCATGCACAGTTCACAATAGGGTTCATGCTCCTATGGGAATCTAATGCTGCTGCTGATCTGACAAGAGGAGGAGCTTAGGTGATAATGTGAGCAACGGGGAGTGGCTATAAATAGAGATGAGGCTTCACTTGCTCACCCACTGGTTATCTCCTGCTGTGTGGTCTGGTCTCTAACAGGCCATGGACTAGTACCAGGGGTTGGGGACCCCTGTGTTAGATAATTCAGGAAAAGACAGGGCACAGTCTCTGCACTGGCATCACTTGTAGGAACAGAGAGACTTTGTGTCCCCGAGTAGCTAGCATAGCTATGATAGAAAGGTAAGAAAAAATGAGTCAGCAGGTGGTCGTTTGGATTTTTTTGAGTATGGTATTTCAATATACCTCTAATATGTGAAGAATGTGGATGCACATCCAAAGAGGATTGGGAGCCATTTACTCAGCATCTGGATACTCCAGAAATACAGACCAAAGAGATGCTGAGTCACAATGCACCAGAGAGGAGTTGCTGTGCCTGCCCATGGTTATTCGTGCAGAAGTATAATACTAGCTAGTTACCTGAACATGGAAAATGTCATTAAGAAGACAGTAGAACTTTTCATCCAACAGTGTCATGACTTTATTTTGAAGGTTGGTCTGTCGTTCTTTATAATGTTTACAAGTGTCCAGGCCTAGGACATTGACCATGAGCATCTGGATGGTATAGAAAGTTTGATGGAAGCTGATCTTAGTTAATGAAATGGCAATGACCCTGTTTGTGAGAAAATCAAGAATCAGAAGAGAGTTTTTAAATATATATTTTTGAAAATAATAAAGGTTAAAGGAAAGTTCTGTCTTCTCATATTCAGCTATAGTGATGGAGATTTTCCAACCTATCTGGCAATTGTTCTTTATTGCTGCTTCTGATATATATACTCCCTCATTCTCCTGTTCCTAAGCCCTGATTAATTTAACCTGGCTAATTCTCTCCTTTCTAGTCCTACTGCCACCCTATACTACCACAATAGCAAGCCACTCTGACTGGGAGCTTCCATTGCCTAACAGCATGAACCGAGGCCTCCTTTGTGTGACACACAAGACTTTCCAGAGCCTCATTCTATCCTTTCTTGCCACTCTCTGCCGAGCAATCTACCCTTCACAACAGCAAACAGGTGAGAGTTCCCTGCACACCCAGAGCTGTTTCTCCTCTCCATGCTTTTGCTTATGCTGTCTCCTCAGCCCAGAGTGCTATCACTTCTCATTGCCCCTCATTTGATGTTCATCTTAAGTCTCAGCTCAGGTGTAGCCTCCTGGAAACTGTCATCAGTGTCCCAAGGTTGGCTACATAGCCTTTCTTCTCTGAACTTCCACAATTCTCTATTGCATGTCTCTATCATTGCCCTCACTACATTCAACTTTTAATGTTATCTGATATGGTTTGGCTCTGTGTCCTCACCCAAATCTCATCCCGAATTGTAATCCCCGAGTGTCAGGAGACAGACCTGTTGGGAAGGGATTGGATCATGAGGGTGGTTCCCCCCACGCTGTTCTCATGATAGTGAGGGAGTTCTCATGAGATTTGATGGTTTAAAAGTTTGGCACTTCCTCCTTTGCTCGCTCTCTCCTGCTGCCATGTAAGACACGCTTTGCTTCCCCTTTGCCTTCTGTCATGATTCTAATTTTCCTGAGGCCTCCCCAGCCATGTGGAACTGTGAGTCAATTAAACCTCTTTTCTTTATAAATTGCCCAGTCTCAGGTAGTTCTTTATAGCAGCGTGAAAACGGACTAACACATTATCTCTCTCCTCCTCTTCTGTGAGAGCTCCTTGAGGGCAGAGAGCAGACTTTATTGATATTCAGGGCTTTGGCATTTGTTGACACATGTCCCCACAAAATTCGTATGTTAAATTCTTAGCCTCTAGGACCTCAAAGTGTGACCTTATTTGAAAAGAGAGTCGTTGCAGATACAATTAGTTAAGATGAGATCATCCTGGAGTAGGGTGGGCCTCTAATCCAGTATGACTGATGCCCTTATAAAAAGGTGAAATTTGGACACAAACAACACACGGGGAGAATGCCATGTGAAATGAAGGCAGAGATTAGGGTGATGCTTCTACAAGCCATCTTTGAAACACCAAAGATTGCCAGCAACCATCAGAAGCTAGCAGGTGGGCATGAAACAGATTCTTCCTCATGGTCCAGAGAAGAAAAGATGCCTTGATCTCAAACTCCTACTCCTGAGAACTATGAGACTAATTTCTGTTGTAAGCCACCCATTTGTAGCACTTTTTTTACAGAGGCCCTGGCTAATGAATACAGCACTTAGTAGTTCCTGAACATAGTAGGAATTCAATAAATGATTGAATACGTGAATAAACAAATGTCTTCTGACTGTTGTGAATTATCCCTTCAGCAATGGTAAAGATATTTTAAAACTGGCCTTTCTCAGGCCTAACTTTAATGTGGGATAGAGATATAGTTAAGAATATTATAAGATTAACAAGCATTTTCCCCTCATACTGTTTAGGTTAGCTGGGGAAAGGATATGAGACACGGTAATTATTGTCCTGGTCATTGCTACTGTTGTTGAATACCATACTATCTACTTCCATGAGGAAGTAGAATGGATTGTCCCAGAGATAGCCCTCATGATATTCCTTATATGAAAATAAATAAACAACATGAGATAAGTATATTAGATCTGTCTTCCAGGGAAAAATCCAAAGACCTCTCATTCTCTATCCCCAGTCTCAGGACTAAACGGTTTGAACTAGTGATTCCCTGTCAGCTAGCTGGATAAACTTACGTGTTTGTTCTGCAGACCAAATCTAGCCTTGATCTCAACATATATGCCAATTGTCTGAATATTGGGATTACTTAGGAAACTTTAAATAACCAAGCCCTACCTGGCATTAAATCAGGATATCCATGGGTTAGCCCAGTTTCTCTTTTTCTTAGCTCTGTATGTTTATTGTTAGTTATCTATTTAGCACGAGTGTCATGGCATCCAATCATTGTAGGTTATGGATAATTTACATAAGGCAAGTTATAGGAAGGAGAGGAGCATCAAAATAAATCAGGATTCTATGGGTTCACACAGAACAATCATTCCAAGACACTCACCTGTGGTTCTCACCTTGGGCCAGGTACTTAATTTTCGTAAGTATCTGGCTTTTTCCATATCCCGGTAATCCCTCATACATTAAGACCTGGCTGCTGTTAGACATCAAAAATTTCTTCATAATACACATGAAGTAGTTGATCTCTTTATTACGTCCTGTTATTTTTAGTTTTAAAAGAGAGCAAACTCAATCAGCATAAAATAGTCTAGAGATATAAAAAGGCACATAAAAACATTCCTTCTAAAAATATCCTTGGGCCAGGCGCGG
Organism: Theropithecus gelada; assembly: GCF_003255815.1. Taxonomy (NCBI): domain Eukaryota; kingdom Metazoa; phylum Chordata; class Mammalia; order Primates; family Cercopithecidae; genus Theropithecus; species Theropithecus gelada. Next base: position 197,656,950 of record NC_037668.1, on the reverse strand, counting down.
TGGCTCACTCCTGTAATCCCAGCACTTTGGGAGGCCGAGGCGGGCGGATCATCTGAGGTGAGGAGTTCGTGACCAGCCTGGCCAACATTATGAAACCCTGTCTCTACTTAAAAAAAAAAAAAAAAAAAAAATTAGCCAGATGTGGTGGCAGGTGCCTGTAGTCCCAGCTACTCAGGAGACTGAGGCAGGAGAATCACTTGAACCCAGGAGGCGGAGGTTGCAGTGAGCTGGGATGGCGCCATTGCATTCCAGTCTGGGCGACAAGCGAAACTCGATCTCAAAAAAAAAAAAAAAAAAAACCAATTTGGAATTTCTCCATGGCATTGTTCACAGACTTTCTTCAAGCCTTATGCACTTTTTAAGCTAACCATGTAGTTTTGCAGTTTTATTTGATTAGAAGCTGTGAAGGAAAGTATTCTTATAACGCTCATTATAATGTTTAATTATAGAGTAGAAAACCGAGATTTGCTTAGATTACACAACCAGGAATGAAGCCAAGGCTGTCTAACCCTAAAGCTTGGTGGTTGTTGTTGTTGTTGTTGTTGTTTGTTTGTTTTCAACACACTAGAAGTAATCTGTAGACTATTGCATTAGGAAATAAATTTATCAAAGTTAGGTTTCCTACATTAAACAATTATGGATAAAATATTTTTATTTCTGATTCTGTGATAAAGGAAACTTGCCCTCTGTAAATGAAAATTATACTTAATTCAGGGCTACAAAAAGCATTACCAGGGATAAAATTCAATTTGCCTTCAGAAATCATGTACAGATTATTTCTATCATAAGAGCAACTTAAATTCTTAGTGAAAATAAATTGTAGGTTTTTTCTGATTATAAAACTAACATATGCTTACTGTAGAAAATATGGAAAACTTGGAAAAGGAAAAGAAAAAAATAAAAATCACCTTGGGTTACAACCCTTATTTTTCTTGTGTGTTTTTAAATACTGTAACAACCCTGGCTGAAATCTGAAACTCTGCTCACAGTCTTTGAAATCTGGGTGTACAGGAAGGAGTTGGAAGAATTGTAATTTCTAAGCAGTGAACAATTTCTGTCAAAAAAAGTGGAGACTCCTTGAGAACCAACTATTCCTTCTTTGCTGGGCAGATGAATGTGGAGGCCCATTTTGTTATTCATTGATAGAACAAATAAATATCCAGGTATTATCTAATGTCTTTGTTGAAGGACCATTAATCCAAGTGTAGATATTTAATAAAAGGAAGCTAAGTGCTTTGCTTGGTAATATAAATTTCTGAGTATGGCTCAGTGAGAACTACTCAGCAGACCGTATTGCTTCTTTTGGGTGAAATATTCCCTTTCCGAAAATGCATTTGAACCTCAATTTTGTGAGATGTTTTGTGTTTTTCTTTGGCCTGAATGAAGCTCACATAGGAACTCAGAAGATGAGGCTTAAAAGTCTGCATAGCTGCACACACATATATACACATGTATACATAAGTAACAAACCTGCACGTTGTGCACATGTACCCTAGAACTTAAAGTATAATAATAAAAATAAATAAAAATAAAAAAATAAAGTTTCCTGGCCGGGCGCGGTGGCTCACGCCTGTAATCCCAGCACTTTAGGAGGCTGAGGCGGGCGGATCACAAGGTCAGGAGATCAAGACCATCCTGGCTAACACAGTGAAACCCCGTCTCTACTAAAACTACAAAAAATTAGCCGGGTGTGGTGGCGGGCACCTGTGGTCCCAGCTACTCGGGAGGCTGAGGCAGGAGAATGGTGTGGGCCCGGGAGGCGGAGCTTGCAGTGAGCCGAGATTGCGCCACTGCACTACAGCCTGGGCGACAGAGCAAGACTCCGCCTCAAAAAAAATAAAAAAAATAAAAAAAATAAAGTTTCCTAAGGAAGCTTAAAAAAAAAAAAAAAAAAAAGGCTGCCTAGCTGACTCTTCCAGCTCCCTGTGTTCTATTCATACAGAACGCCTACAGGTAGAACCTTATGGATTATCTTTAGCCGGATTCTCAAATGAGGTAGTCTCCTTAACTTGAAATGCCTGCACCTTGTTTCTGTCTAAGCAAAGCCTCAATATCGGGGACTGTTGTCTGCAGTTTTTACCCTAAAAAGCCACTATTTATTTATTATAGTTTTGTTGTCAACCATGTTGTTGCAATTGCATTTATAGCAGCTCTTGTAAAAGAAGGGCATTTCCCATGCTGCTAGCCTCTGACAATCTGTGTTTAGTTATAGCTTGAAGGAAAGGTATGTGGGTCTGATCTTTCTGTCATACTGGTGGAATCAGGGCAAAAAGGCAACTAGATCAGACTGAGAAATATACACATAGGCTGCACACAGTTGCTCACGCCTGTAATCCCAGCACTTTGGGAGGCCAAGGCATGCAGATCACGAGATCAGTTCAAGACCAGCCTGGCCAATATGGTGAAACCCCGTCTCTACTAAAAATACAAAAAGTACCTGGGTGCGGTGGTGTGCACCTGTAATCCCAGCTACTTGGGAGGCTGAGGCAGAAGAATCGCTTGAACTCAGGAGGCAGAGGTTGCAGTGAGCTGAGATCACACCACTGCCTCCAACCTGGGCAAGAGAGTGAGACTCTGTCTCAAAAAAACAAAAAAAGAAATATACACATAATGTGTTCTAATGTGACTGTCATGTTGGGTCTGCAGTCTTATAGAAAGAAGGTTAGGATTCTGTTGCTGTCAGTTATTAAAATAAGTATATCCTAGGATGACAAGCAAGGCCTCAGAGGAGGGCGAGAGTGGGTATTCCTTCTCTCTAGCTTCCGGAGTTTTGGAATCTGGACTTAAATGAAGTGATTGGCTTGAAGACCCTGAAAACTACCTGAAAGCAGTGAAAGTGAGGCATTTCTCCTGGCCCAAGTGTTTTTTGCAGTTCTGGAACTGTTGCCCTCCTTCAGGCTCTGCTGACACCAAGATTGTGGCCTCATATTTCTCCAAAGTGTGAGACAGAGCCTCCTCTTAATTGCCTTAACACAGTTAAGACCAAGATTTAACTTACGATAAGACTTTTGGGGATGTTTGTGTCTGACAGAAGGAAATTACAAGTGCTACTCGAAGTGGCTGCCTTCAGAATCCACAGGCCAATTTTCGTTGGGTCTCTTCTCTCATAGGTATATCCCTGCCTCATTTTAGGTCTACTCCAGTCTAATCTCGAATTATCTTTTGTATAATAAGGGCCCTATCACCAGGAATCACAAAAATATCACTTCCAAATGGGTTGTAGACTTAAATATAAAAGGTAAAAACAAAATTTCTGGAAAAAATGCTAGAAAAATATCTCCGTGATTTTTGGGTAATGAAAGGTATCTCATATAGTATACAGAAGCACTAACTATAAAAGACAGGTAAATTTGATTACATTAAAATTAAGAATTCTGCATATTACATGCATAACTGAGAGTAAAAAGGCAAGTATAGAGTGGGAAAAGTGATATACAGTACAAACAAATGACAAAGGACCCATTTCTAGAATGCGTAAATAATTCCAAAAGATAATCAAAATACAACCCAGTTGAAAAGTAGGTGAAAAATTGTACAAGTACTTTAAAAAAATGTCTGGGCTGGGCACAGTGGCTCACGCCTGTAATCCCAGCACTTTGGGAGGCTGGGGTGGGCGGATCACTTGAAGCTAGGAGTTCAAGACCAGTCTGGCCAATATGGTGAAGCCCTATCTCCACTAAAACACAAAAATTAACTGGGCATGGTGGCGGGCACCTGTAATCCCAGCTACTCAGGAGGCTGAGACATGAGAATCACTTGAACCCAGGAGGTAGAGGTTGTAGTGAGCCAAGATTGCTCCACTGTACTCCAGCCTGGGCAACAGAGTGAGATTCTGTCTCAAAATAAATAAATAAATCAGTCCAAATGGTCAAAAAACTTATGAAAAAGGAGCTCAACCACATCAGGGAAATACAAATGGAAACCATAACAAGATACCACTATATACCCAACAGAATTATTGAAAGGATAAAGATTAATTAAACTAAGTTGTTGCCAAAGATGAAGAACAACTGGAACTCTCTTAACATACTCGATCAGAATAGAAAGAAATACAACCATTTTGGAAAACTACTTGGCATCATCTACCAAAATTGCACCCTCTGTCCCAACAATTTCAGTCCTACATTTTACATTGTACTCAACAGAAATGCATACATGCGTTCACCAAAAGACTGTGTAAGAATGTTTGTAGCAATATTATTCATAAGAACCAAAAACTGGAAATAACCCAAATGTTGTACAGTAACAGAATGGGTAAATTGTTGTATATGTATAAAAATGGAATACTACATAGTAATGACAGAGAATGAATTACAGCTACACCCAACAATATGGATGAATTATACAACACACCATTGAGTAAGAGAAAGTATATATAAGGCATATATAATTATGCAATGTATGATTCCATCTATATCAATTTTTTAAACAGGGGAAAGGAAGTAGGAAAGAGCAATCCTGGTGTATTGCTATTTTTCTATTTCTTTCTTTCTCTTTTTTTTTTTTTTTTGAGACAGAGTCTCGCTCTGTCGCCCAGGCTGGAGTGGAGTGGCCGGATCTCAGCTCACTGCAAGCTCCGCCTCCAGGGTTTACGCTATTCTCCTGCCTCAGCCTCCCGAGTAGCTGGGACTACAGGAGCCCACCACCTCGCCCGGCTAGTTTTTTGTATTTTTTTTAGTAGAGACAGGGTTTCACCGTGTTACCCAGGATGGTCTCGATCTCCTGACCTCGTGATCCGCCCGTCTCGGCCTCCCAAAGTACTGGGATTACAGGCTTGAGCCACCGCGCCCGGCCTATTTTTCTATTTCTTAACTTGGACGATGATTATATTTTCACTTTGTGATAATTCATTAAGTTGCACACTTATCATTGATGTATTTTCCTGCATGTTTTGTTATAGTTCAATAAAGAAGTTTAAAATCAAGGCCTACTACCTACCCAGCAAAGGGTAATCCTCCTTTCTGTTGCAGATGAGGCACGCCATACCAAACATGCTGAAGAGAAGGAAAAAAAGAAAAAAAACAGATGTTAGATTCAAAACAGGGAAATATTGAGAGCAAGAGTGACTAGTTCTTAGTCCCCAGAAAGTTTCCTTCTCAATTGCTAACATGAGTCTATCCCCTGACTCAAGGGTTGCAAATGCCAAGAGAAGGAGAAAGGAGAAGGTCTTACTTGATAGTGGAGAATCCAAAGAACTCAGGAAGCATCTGTTTCCATAGTACCTGGCACATTGTTCAATAAATGCTTGTTGAGTCTGCACTGGTAGAGGAAACCCCTTTCTAAGGAGATCAGACACCTGATATATGGCCCAATAGACTTCAATGTGGTGCAGAGTCACACATTCTGCAAAAATTCCACCAATTGCTTAAACAATAATAGCGCACCTTTTTTTAAGCACATGCTATGTGTCTGGTGCAGTTCCAAGTGCTTTACATGCATCATTTTCTTTAATCCTGACAAAAACACCGTTCAGAAGTACTACTTGGCTGGGAGCAGTGGCTCACGCCTGTAATCCCAGCACTTTGGGAGGCCAAGGCGGGTAGATCACGAGGTCAGGAGATCGAGATCATCCTGGCTAACACGGTGAAACCCTGTCTCTGCCAAAAATACAAAGTGAAATTAACCGGGCATGGTGGCAGGCGCCTGTAGTCCCAGCTCCTCGGGGAGGCTGAGGCAGGAGAACGGCGTGAACCTGGGAGGCGGAGCTTGCAGTGAGCCGAGATCGTGCCACTGCACTCCAGCCTGGGCGACCGAGCGAGACTCCGTCTAAAAAAAAAGAAAGAAAGGAAAAAGCACTACTGGCCAGACGCAGTGGCTCACACTTGTAATCCCAGCACTTTGGGAGGCTGAAACAGCTGAATCATCTGACGTCAGGAGTTTGAGACCAGCCTGACCAACATGGTGAAACTCTGTCTCTACTAAAAATACAAAAATTAGCTGGACGTAGTGGCATGCGCCTGTCAGTCCAGCTACTCTGGAGGCTGAGGCAGGAGAATCGCTGGAATCCAGGAGACGGAGGTTGTAGTGAGCCAAGATCATGCCATTGCATTCCATCCTGGTCAACAAGAGCAAAGTTCCATCTCAAAAAAAAAAAAAGAAAGAAAAAAAAGTAGTATGACTATTACGTTCATTTCGCCAGTGAGGAAATTCAGGCACAAAGAGTTTAATTGCCCAAGACCCCACAGCAGGTAGTAACACAGGATACTGACAGTGTCCCAGCATAGGCCAGGGTGCATATGTTTCCTCACTCCGTAACAGTATCTCTTGAAGAAGCCTTTTACTCAAAATGGATTATGCCCTTCTCTGAACTACAATACTACTTTGTTATGCCTCTCTTATAGCATATATCAAAGGTTCCCATGTAACGTACAGCTAAGTTTGTGTATGTTGGTCTTCCCCACTTTATTGTGAATTTTCTAGGCAGGAACTGGGTCCTGTTCATATGTGTATGTGTATTTCTACACTCTTTTATCTACAGAGATGGTACAGAAAAATCATGAAGAGTGCAGGCTTTGAGATCAGATAGTCCTGGGTTTGCATAGTAAACTGACTGCATTAATGGCCCCAGTACCTGTATCTATGCCCTTTGCCGTGTAACTTGGCAGAGTCCTCTCATTCTGGACTCAGCCTTGTGAATGCTTTCGTCAATGGACTGTCTGCAAACATAACACAAGAAGAGGCTTGAAAAATGCTTTTGCATTGGGCCTGCTCTCTTGCTCCTCCAATATTGCCAGGACAAACATACTGGATGGAAGATGAGACACATAGAACCTAATTGCCCTAATTACCCCAACTGAGGCCGCTAACTTGGCTGACAGCCTGTTGAACCCCAGGCATGTGAATAAGCCAAGACAAGATCAACCAAATCCAGCCAAGATCAACTGAATCCCACACTTGTGAGAAAAACAAATGTTTATTTTTGCACACCACTGAGGTTTTGTGATTGCCCGTAAGGTCACATTATTGTGACTGAATCTTGACTCCATTGCACACTATAGATATAGCCATAGACAAGTCATTTAACATCTCTGAGCCTCAGTTTTTGAATTTATAAAATGGAAATTATAATAGTTTCTATCTCATATGGTCAATATTAAGACTAAATTATATATTTTGAGGTAAAGTACCTGATGTTTAATAAGTACTCACTAAAAATTATTATTCATTCATGTATTCAAACTGCACTTTCTTGATGGCCTATGTACGCCAAGCACAGTGCTCAGCCTCAGGAATACTGAAGTGAATAATAAAGACATTTTGACCCAACTGCAGCCCTGGTTCTCTTATCTGACTCTTGAAGACCTTGATTCTAGCTTGCTAACAAAAAGAATAACAACTTTCTGCTTTCCGTGCTATTCATTTATTCATCATTATTGAGGACCTACTGTATATCAAGCACTGGGGATATAAGAATAAAGAAATAATTAGTATCTTCAAAGAGTTCACAGTGTAACAAGTGAAAAGTATAGCAAGTGAATAATTGTGATATAGGGTGAGGAGTGTTCTAATGTAGTAATATGCTATAGGAGGAGAAAAGGAAGAGGAAGGAGGAAGACAAAGGAGGAAAGAGCTTAACTGTCTAGCTGGGATGGGGAATTCATAGAGGAATGTCTATGAATCCCTCGAGCTGGGTTTCAAAAATTGACTGTGGTTTTCCCAATAAACCAGGAGTAGGTGGGTGCTGATGAGGACAATCTACTTAAACAACCCAGAGGAGGGGGCACAGGAGGAGATGAGTTTGGAAAGGCAGGTGGTACCCTGTATGTCATTGCAGAGATTTTCAACATCACCATGAAAATGACTAAAAGCCATCGAAGGATTTTAAGCTTCAAAGTGACACCCATAAATCGATGCTGAGCTTTTGGGGAATGTATGTCACTAAAGACTTAGAGGAGGAATAATATCTTACACTCTTCTAACCCTATTCAGCATATGGTTGACATAATTAGTAAATATTTAATAGTTGGTGATTGGGCCCATTTGGGTGCAAATAGATACTCAAATGAGAGGATTTTTTCTTTGGTTTGTACAACTTCGAAGAATCACCCTCATATTCTCAGATCTGAGGAGAGAATGGGTTCTTCTACCATGCCATAGTGTCAGTCGGATGGAGGAAAGATTAAGGATTTTGAAGTCTGGGACTTGGTCTGGGGAAAGCATAGATTTCAACTTCTTGAATTGGTTCCAAATCTTAAACGGGTGATTGCTTTGCTATCATAATTCTCCCACTTCTTTACTAAAATATACTTCAAAATTAATGCTCCACACTCACACTTTCTCAGTATGGCCCAAATACTGATACAATGGTCCAGAATCTCCAACACCTTTCATAACTTTCTTTGGAAGCTCTTTAAAAAAGTAGGCTGGTAGGTTGCTGCCATTGTAGGTGACAGAGTCACAGGTCACAATTCCTGGGTAGTACATCATCATCCTGGCAGCTATGTTGACTTTTTGACCAATGACTATAATAAGAAAGATAAAGTCAAAGATCAGGGAAATAACAGCTATTGAACTGAATGTAATCTGAAACATACTGTCCCCAAATAGCATGTTTACCCTTTACTCCCTTTGTCACTCATGAATGACATACAAGTCTAGCCTCAAGACCCATATTCAGCCAATGGCTGTTAACAAAATATGCAGGGAGTTAATCAGCCATTAGCAAAGTTTCTGCCTCACCTGGGAGGCCAAGAGAATCATCTGCTCAGGGATGGAAGGGCCTTGAGTATGGAGCAGGCTCTGTAAGTGGGATGGCCACAGCACTGAAGGCTCTCAAAGAAGGTGTGAACTGGTCTTCTAATACAAGGTGGACAAACACAAGCTCGGGCCTGGGGTACTGATCCCCATATGAGACACAAAATTGTGTCTGTATGCTCCTATGAATAAACCTTCATTTGGCAATTTCTTGATTTAGTAAATGGGCTAGAAGAGGCGTGCATGGAGAATTGAAGCACAGGCTCTGAAGGCAGACTGTGCAGGGTTGAACACCAGCTCTACCTCTAACTATGTGCAAATTACTTGGGGCAATTACTTTAAATAACTCCTCATGCCTCCATTCTCTAACCTATAAAATAGGGATGATAATAGTATCTATCTCAGAGGGTAGTTTATGAAGATTAATGAGTTAATACACGCTTATCACTTTGAACAGCAGCTGGCTGCTTGTAAGCCCTCAATTAATATTACTACAAGTGAGGCAGCAAATGTGTCACTTTAACATAAACTTGAATACTTCTGAACGAGATACTCTTTTTAAAAACTATTTATTGTGGAGAAATTTGACCATAAAATAAAATATAATTTAATGAATTTCCGTATACCCATCACCCCATCCCAATAAGCCATTAGCCCATCTCCAATCCTGCCCCATCCTCACCCCCATACACTCCCCACCCTGTGTACTTTCGAAGAAAATCTCAGGCATTGTATCATTTCAGACATAACTATCTTGATATTTTACATATAGTCAGTATTTTAGATGCATTATTGCTGAAAATCTTAAACCCTGATAGGATGGAAGAGGGAAGTAATAGAGTCCTGAAATCTGGAGATAACATTTACTTACTACTACTCTCTTTTGAGAGTATCACTATTTTTCAGTAATATCAACATTCATAATTTTTAAGGAGTTCTAGCCTATTCCAGGAATTAAGAGAAGTAACTACTTATTGTTAACAGGAAATTATTACAGGAGTCCCTCATTCCATCAACATATAGCCTCCCACTGTTCCCCTCCCGTGACTACATATTTCTCATACTCATGCGGAGCCCCAGAAATGCACACTCTGCAAGCATTGAGAGCTCCATGGCTTGGCTCCATCTGGAAGACTCTCTGAGGACAGGGCCCATGTCTCACTCATTTTTGTGCTTCCTCCCTCAAAGCCCAGTGGCAAGGTGCTGTGTTTGTGGAAAGAAAAGTGGAGATGAGCTGACTCAGCACACCTGTGTACTCGTGTCTCACAGTGTGTCCAACGATCCCACAGAAGACAATCCCACTGGCAACGCCGATGGATACAGTTCTGGTGCAGGGGAGACAAGATTTGTGGGGAAAGAGACAAAGATAATGAGCATAGAGGAAGTGGGAAGGGTGGGAAATAATGCCTGGGTTGGGAAAGGGTGGGAAAGGATTTTCTCTATCCGTTGGAATCAGTTTATGGCATTTCTACATGGCCCGGAGATGCGAGGGAGGAACAACAGTTTAAGACACAGGACTAAGTTCTTAATTAATTCTTCTTTCTTTCCTGTTCCCTGCATGCCCTCCCCTACGTATGCCTCAAAAGGGTCAGGGACCACTGGGTGGGACCAGGGTCAACACTCACTGGATTTTGTGGACTTGAGAGCAGAAGTCAAATATATCCATAGCACATTCCAGAGCATGAGTGAGCTCGTCAGGTACCTTTTCCCCAGGGAAGCCAAAGATACAGAGGAAAGAGCAGCCCTGTGAGGGAGAGAGACAGCAACCACAGCTGATGGACAGTGTGCTTTCAACTGACGGGCCAGAAGGCTCAACAGAGAGCCCGCAGCAATTTTCGGCTTCTGAATCAAATTTCATCATGATTTCTCTCACAGTATTTTATTTTTAGTACACTTCAGTCACTTCTACTGCATCATCAACAGGAGGGCTTGAGCCCTGGAGAAGGGCTTGTTTTGCTCCAGATGTAGTGAATAGGGCTGAGCTATCTGTGTGCATGCTCCAGCTTACTCTCTCCTGGGACCAAGGTCCATGCTGCAAGGTGCTCAGTTTAAGTCTATGAAGCAGCAGCACAGAGCAGTGGAAAAGGCACCAGCTCTGGAATCAGAAAGTCTCTGTTCTCAAGCCACTTCTCAACTGTGGAAACTTAGTAAGTCAATTACAATCTAGGAACTTCGTTTATCTATCTGAAAATGGATATACTGTAGACCTGCTGAGATGCTTTTGCCTACTAAAAGAATTAATGTGTTATATATTCAAAAAGTCATCGTAAACTATAAAGTACTTTGCAGATACTGTTATCATTCTTAGGGATAAAGGCTTAAGCTGTGAGTAGGTTTTCTTTTCATAAAGCTAACTGTTCCATGCAATGATTCAACTCTAAAGCTTGGCATTTGTAGTATTAGTCACTTAAAAAAAGACCTCAGTCAGGTGCTGTTGTCTGTAAGAAAAGGGCATTGTGAATAAAGGATGATGGGTTGAAATTTTGAGTTTTTGACATGTTACATCCTGATAAAATGCAAAGAACGCTAAAATACCTCAGTTTCTTCAACCCTGTCCAAAAGAATTTGATCAACTATTAGATCTTTAAAAGAACTGGGATCTGCCTTGACGTGAAGGGAGAAACCCTGCTTCTAGGTATGTGTAAAGAGGGCCACCCCTTTGGGGGAAGCAGGGAGCCCATTTGCCTGCAAATTTATGTAGTGGCCTGGCAAGAGCTTTTGATTCCCCCAGCTCTCATTTATTGCGTGCTGACTCTAAGATAGGCATTACACCAAGTGCCTCACACATATTACATTATTTAAAACTTTCCACAATCATTTGAGGCAAATACTATCCCCATTCAAAGAGGAATAAACCAAGGCTCAGAGAAGTTCAATGACTTGTTAACTCTCACAGCTGGGAATATCTGGAGCCATGTCTGCAAGACACGAAAGATTATTCTCTTAGATTCTATACTCTTTTCTTATGATACCCATGAATCAATATTGAAGAAGATACTGGAGGCACCAGGCTGGAAGTAATCCCTTTCCCAGAACTCCCATAGCACAGAGTTAGTTTGTCTCATATGGAATGCATGCTTTCTGCCTAGTTGTGTCAATGTGTGTGTTACTCATCTCTGCTGCCCAGCCCTATTTTTCATCTTCTATGAAATGCTCAGTAAATGCTTGTTGTATTAGTGAGTGAGTGGATGCAGGGCAGTAATTAAGTGCTCTGCTTTTAATACACAAAAGGAATTGAGATGGGAAATCAATTCTCATATATGCATCTGTGGTCCTTTGTTCATCACATCACTTTTCTCTGAATTGATTAAGAACAGAGTGAAGACCAGGCGCAGTGGCTCACGCCTGTAATCCCAGCACTTTGGGAGGCTGAGGCAGGTGGATCACTTGAGGTCAGGAATTCGAGACCCACCTGGCCAACATGGCGAAACCCCATCTCTACTAAAAATACAAAACTTAGCTGGGTGTGGTGGTGCATGCCTGTAATCCCAGCTACTCAGGAGACCGAGTCAAGAGAATCACTTGAACCCGGGAGGCGGAGGTTACAGTGAGCCAAGATTGCACCACTGCATTCCAGCCTGGGCAACAGAGCAAGACTCCATCTCAAAAAAAAAAAACAGAGTGAAAACACCTGGGAGCAGAGGCAGTGCCCTCCCTACCATGGATGAAAATAAAGGGGGAACTGGAGGTCTTGACATGGCAAGTGGGCATTCTTGGAAACAAGCTTCTGGGGTGTGAAGGTTGCTAGACTCCTGACCCGAAACCCCCGGGTAATACATCATGCGCTGGGCTGGAGACTTACGTGTAGTGAGAGGTTACCCAGCGTAGTGAGCTCAGACAGGGATGGCAGACTGCCTGGGTTTGAATCCCAGCCTCCCCCTTTACTAGCTTGATGATCATGAGCAAAACGTAATCTCACCTTGTCCTTGTCCTGGCATCCTAATCTCTGTTTCAGCATCCTCATCTATATAATGAGGATAATGACAAGAGCACTTACCACTCAGAGTGGTCATGAGGATGAAATGAGTCAATACAGATCAGGTCCTGAGAACAGTGCCTGGCACAGAGTAAGTGCCATATCCACCATAGAAGTTGTAATTATAAAGACTGGCCTTCTAGGTTAAATTTCTTTTTTTGTTTGGTTGAGACGGAATCTTACTATATAGCCCAGGCTGGAGTGCAGTGGCGTGATCTCGGCTCACCACAACCTCCGCCTCTCAGGTTCAAGCCATTGTCCTACCTCAGCCTCCTGAGTAGCTGAGATTATAGGCACTTGCCACCACACCTGGCTAATTTTTGTATTTTTAGTAGAGACAAGGTTTCACTATGTTGGCTAGGCTGATCTTGAACTCCTGATCTCAAGTGATTCGCCTACCTCGGCCTCCCAAAGAACTGGGATTACAGGCGTGAGCCACCACGCCCAGCCTCTAGGTTAAATTTCCCATGTCTATTCTCTCCGTCTCACCAATGTGCTTGTCCATGAATGCTAACCTCAAACTATTGGTAGGTTCCCATCCCATAGTTCACACTTACCTTGTCAAACATGAAGACTTTATTGATTTGGCCTTGGAAGATCTTCAGGACAGAAGTGATGTGTATATAGGCATCCTGGATGGCTGGGCCTATCTCTTCTGCTTTGTCTTGGTCTTCAAACATCAGGTTCACAAACACAGTCGTCACTGGGCGAAGCTCAGACAAATAGCCCTGAAGCTGCTTGTCATCAATCTGCAAAGTAGACAGCAGCTTTCTGTAGGTGTCCTTGGCAGTGGATCCCTCCCCCAACACTGCCCCCACCTCATACCTGAAATCATCTAGGGAATGTCTGCCTCAGAATGTGTGAGGTAAAACGTGACAGAGCCAGCATGCCTGAAGTCGAGCAGATGGAAATAGAACCAAAATCCCTCTCTTCCAGTGGGGACTTATGCATGTGCTAATTTTTGGCCAGCAACCACTCCATTACCCCAACAGCTGGCTTCCTCATGCCAATATGAGCCATCGCAATAAGGGAAAGAACTACTGTTCTTTTTGGCTCTCTTAGTTTTTAAAAAAATTTAAAATTTTTTTAATTTTTGTAGATCTATAGTAAATGTACATATTTATGTGTTACATGAGATATTTTGATACAGGCATGCAATGTGTGATAATCACATCAGGGTAAATGGATTATTCATCCCCTCAAGCATTTATTGTTTGTGTTACAAACAATCCAATTATACTCTTTTAGTTGTTTTAAAAATGTATGGTTGTGTTAGTCCGTTCTCCCACTGCTATAAAGAACTACCTGAGACTAGGTAATTTACAAAGAAATGAGATTTAATTGACTCACAGTTCCCTGGGCTGTACAGGAAGCATGGCTGGGGAGGACTCAAACTTATAATACGGGGGAAGACGAAGGAGAAGCAGGCATGTCTTATATGGCCAGAGGAGAGCAGGGGGAAGTGCTACACACTTTTAAACAACCAGATCCCATGAGAACTCATTCACTATCATGGGAACAGCAAGGGTGTAATCTACCCCTATGATCCAATCACCTTCTACCAGTCCCCTCCACCAACATTGGGGATTATAATTCAACATGAGATTTGGGAGGGGATACAAATCCAAATCATATCAATGATTATATTATTTTTTACTATAGTTACTCTGTTGTGCTAGCAAACACTAGGTCTTTCTCATTCTTTCTCATTTTTTGTACTCATTGACCATCCCCAATTCCTCCTCATCCCCCACTACCCTTCCCAGCCTTTGATAGCCATCCTTATATTCTCTATCCCCATGAGTTCAATGGTTTTATTTTTTATTTTTATTTTTATTTTTTTGAGACAGAGTCTCGCTCTGTCGCTCAGGCTGGAGTGCAGTGGCACGATCTCGGCTCACTGCAAGCCCTGCCTCCTGGGTTCAAGTGATTCTCCTGCCTTAGCTTCCTGAGTAGCTGGGATTACAGGCACGTACCAACACACCCGGCTAATTTTTGTATTTTTAGTAGAGATGAGGTTTCACCATGTTGGTCAGGCTGGTCTCCAACTCCTGCCCTCATGATCTGCCCGCCTCGGCCTCCCAAAGTACTGGGATTACAGGCATGAGCCACCGTGCCCAGCCCAACAGTTTTAATTTTTAGCGCCCACAAATAAGTGTGAACATGCGGTTTCTCTTTCTATACCTGGTTTATTTCACTTAACATATTGACTTCCAGTTCCATTCATGTTGTTGCAAATGACAGATCTCATTCTTTTTTATGACTGAATAGTACTTCGTTGTGTAAATGTACCACATTTTCTTTATCCATTTCTCTGTTGATGGACACTTAAGTTGCTTCCAAGTCTTGACTATTGTGAATAGCACCGTGGTAAACATGGGAGTGCAGATATCTCTTCAATATATTGATTTCTTTTGAGTATGTATCTAGGAGTAGAATTTCTAGATTGTATGGTAGCTCTATTTTTTAGCTTTTTGAGGACTTGCAAACTGTTCTCCATAGTGGTTGTGCTAATTTACATTCTCATTAACAGCATACAAGGATTCCCTTTTTTTCGCATCCTGTCCAGCATTTGTTATTGCCTGTCTTTTGGATAAAAGTCATTTTAACTGGGATGAGATGATAATCTTATTGTAGCTTTGATTTTCATTTATCTGATGATCAATGATGTTGAGCACCTTTTCACATACTTGTTTGCCATTTGTATGTCTTCTTTGAGAAATGTCTATGTAGTTTTGTTTTTTTTTTTTTTTTTGAGACGCAGTCTCACTCTGTTGCCCGGGCTGGAGTGCAGTGGCACATCTCAGCTCACTGCAACCTCCGCCTCCCAGGTTCAAGCGATACTCTTGCCTCAGCCTCCTGAGCAGCTGGGATTACAGGCGCCTGCCACTACACCCAAGTACTTTTTTGTATTTTTAGTAGAGATGGGGTTTCACCATGTTGGCTAGGCTGGTCTTGAACTCCTGATCTCATGATTTGCCCGCCTCGGCCTCCCAAAGTGCCGGGATTACAGGTGTGAGCCACTGTGCCTGGCCTTATTCAGATCTTTTACCCATTTTTTAAATTGGATTATTAGATTTTTTTCTAAGGAGCTGTTAGAGCTCCTTATATATTCTGGAGATTAATTCCTTGTCATATGGGTAGTTTGCAAATACTTTCTTCCATTTCTTCACTTTGTTGACAGTTTCTTTTGCTGTGCAGAAACTTTTAAAGCTTGATGTTAAAATCAATGTGCAAAAACCACAAGCATTCCTGTACACCAATAACAGACAGAGAGCCAAATCATGAGCGAATTACCATTCACAATTGCTTCAAAGAGAATAAAATACCTAGGAATCCCACTTATAAGGGATGTGAAGGACCTCTTCAAGGAGAACTACAAACCACTGCTCAATGAAATAAAAGAGGACACAAACAAATGGAAGAATATTCCATGCCCATGGAGAGAAAGAATCAATATCATGAAAATGGCCATACAGCCCAAGGTAATTTATAGATTCAATGCCATCCCCATCAAGCACCAATGACTTTCTTTACAGAATTGGAAAAAACTACTTTAAAGTTCATATGGAACCAAAAAAGAGCCCGCATTGCCAAGACAATCCTAAGTCAAAAGAACAAAGCTGGAGGCATCATGCTACCCGACTTCAAACTATACTACAAGGCTACAGTAACCAAAACAGCATGATACTGGTACCAAAACAGAGATATAGACCAATGGAACAGAACAGAGCCCTCAGAAATAATACCACACATCTACAACCATCTGATCTTTGACAAACCTGACAAAAACAAGAAATGGGGAAAAGATTCCCTATTTAATAAATGGTACTGGGAAAAGTGGCTAGCCATATGTAGAAAGCTGAAACTGGATCCCTTCCTTACACCTTATACAAAAATTAATTCAAGATGGATTAAAGACTTAAATGTTAGACCTAAAACCATAAAAACCCTAGAAGAAAATCTAGGCAATACCACTCAGGATGTAGGCATGGGCAAGGACTTCTTGACTAAAACACCAAAAGCGATGGCAACAAAAGCCCAAATAGACAAATGGGATCTAATTAAACTAAAGTGCTTCTGCACATCAAAAGAAACTACCATCAGAGTGAACAGGCAACCTACAGAATGGGAGAAAATTTTTATAATCTACCCATCTGACAAAGGGCTAATATCCAGAATCTACAAAGAACTTAAACACATTTACAAGAAAAAAATTAAACAGCCCCATCAAAAAGTGGGCAAAGGATATGAACAGACTTCTCAAAAGAAGACATTTATGCAGCCAACAGACACATGAAAAAATGCTCATCATCACTGGCCATCAGAGAAATGCAAATCAAAACCACAATGAGACATCATCTTATACCAGTTAGAATGGCGATCATTAAAAAGTCAGGAAATAATAGGTGCTGGAGAGGATGTGGAGAAATAGGAACACTTTTACACTGTTGGTGGGACTGTAAACTAGTTCACCCATTGTGGAAGACAGTGTGGTGATTCCTCAAGGATCTAGAACTAGAAATACCATTTGACCCAGCCATCCCATTACTGGGTATATACCCAAAGGATTATAAATCATGCTGCTATAAAGACACATGCACGTGTATGTTTATTGCAGTACTATTCACAATAGCAAAGACTTGGAACCAACCCAAATGTCCATCAGTGATAGACTGAATTAAGAAAATGTGACACATACACACCATAGAATACTATGCAGCCATAAAAAGGGATGAGTTCATGTCCTTTGTAGGGACACAGATGAAGCTGGAAACATCATTCTGAGCAAACTATCGCAAGGACAGAAAACCAAATGCCACATGTTCTCACTCATAGGTGGGAATTGAACAATGAGAACGCTTGGATGCAGGGTGGGGGACATCACACACTGGGGCCTGTCGTGGAGTGGGGGGAGGGGGAGGGATAGCATTAGGAGATATACCTAATATAAATGACGAGTTAATGAGTGCAGGATACCAACGTGGCACATGTATACATATGTAACAAACCTGCACATTGTGCACATGTACCCTAGAACTTAAAGTATAATTTAAAAAAATACAAAAATAAAAGATTAAAAAAAGCTCATAAATGAAACTAAGTTTTTATCTGATAAAATAATTCTAAAAAAAAAAACTTGATGTTATCCCATTTGTCCATTTTTGCTTTGGTTGCCTGTGTTTGTGGGGTATTACTCAAGAAATCTTTGCCCACTCCAATGTCCTTGAGAGTTTCTCCAATATTTTCTTGTAGTAGTTTCATAGTTTGAGGTCTCAAAGTCTTTAATCCATTTTGACTTGATTTTTGTATATAGTGAGAGATAGGAGTCTAGTTTCATTCATCTGCATATGGATATCCAGTTTTTCCCAGCACAATTTATTGAAGGGATTGTCTTTTCCTTAATGTATATTCTTGGCTCTTTTGTCAAAAATTAGTTCACTATAGATGTATGAATTTATTTCTGGGTTTGCTGTTCTGTTCCACTCCTCTACATGTCTGTTTTTATGCCAGTACTATGCTATTTGGGTTGCTATAGCTCTGTGGTATAGTTTGAAGTCAGGTAATATGATTCCTCCTGATTTATTCTTTTTCCTTAGGATAGCTTTAGCTACTCTGAGTCTTTTGCGGCTCCATGTAAATTTGAGAATTTTTTTCTATTTCTGTGAAGAATGTCATTGGTATTTTGATAGGTATTACATTGAATCTGTAGATTGCTTTGGTTAGTACGAATATTCTTCCAATCTATGAACATGGAATATCTTTCATTTTTTTTTGTGGACTCTTCAATTTCTTGCGTCAACATTTTATAGTTTTCATGGTAGAGATCTTTCACTTCTTTGGTTAATTACTAGGTACTTTATTTTATTTTAAGCTATTGTTAACAGGATTACTTTCTTGATTTCTTTTTCAGATTGTTCACTGTTAGCATATAGAAATGCTGATTTTTGTATGATGATTTTGTATACTGTGACTTTGTTGAATTTGTTTATCAGTTCTAATGGTTTTTTGGTGGAGTCTTTAGGTTTTTCCAAATATAATAAGATAATCTGAAAACAAGGATAATTTGACTTTTTCCTTTCCAATTTGTATGCCATTTCTTTCTTTCTCTTGTCTGATTACATAGGACTTCCAGTATTATGTTGAAAAACAGTGGTAAAGTGGGCATCCTTGTGTTCCAGATCTTAGAGGAAAGGCTTTCAGTTTCTCCCTATTCAGCATGATACTAGCGGTTGGTCTATTGTATATGGCTTTTCTTATGTTGAGGTATGTTCCTTCTATACACAGTTTTTTGGGAATTTTTATCATGAAGGGATGTTGAATTTTATCAACTGCTTTTTCAGCATCAACTGAAATGATAATATGGTTTTTGTCCTTCATTCTGTAGATAAGACATATCACAGTGTTTGATTTGCATATGTTCAACCACCCTTGCATCCCTGGGATAAAATCCCACTTGATCATGATGGATGATCTTTTTAATCCAGTTTGCTAATATTTTGTTGAGGATTTTTACATCAACATTCATCAGAGATACTGGCCTGTAGCTTTCTTTTTTTGATGTACTTTTGTCTGGTTTTGGTATCAGGTAATACTGGCCTCGTAGAATGAGTTTGGAAATATTCCCTCCTCTTCTATTTTTCAGAGTAGTTTGAGTACGGTTGGTATTAGTTCTTCTTTAAGTGTTTGGTAGAATTCAGCAGTGAAGACTTCGAGTCCCAGGCTTTTCTTTGCTGGGAGACTTTTTATTATGGCTTCGATCTTGTTCCGTGTTGTTCATCTGTTCAGGTCTTAGATTTCTTCAGGGTCCAATCTTGGTAGGATGCATGTGTATAGGAGTTTATCCATTTCTTCCAGATTTTCCAATTTATTGGCATATAGCTGCTCATAGTAGCCACGAATGATCCTTTGAATTTCTGTGGTATCAGTTGTAATGTCTCCTCTTTCATTTCTGATTTTATTTATTTGGGTCTTTTCTCTTGTTTTCTTAGTTAGCATGGCTAAAAGTTTCTAAATTCCTTCTCTGTGTTATGTTGAATTTCTTTGAGTTCCTCAAACAGCTTTTTTGAATTACCTGTCTGAAAGGTCACATGTCTCTGTTTCTCTATCCTGGTGCCTTATTTAGTTCCTTTGTGAGGTCATGTTTTCCTGGATGGTTTTGATACTTGTGGAAGTTCGTCAGTGTCTGGACATTGAAGAGTTAGGTATTTATTGTAGCCTTTGACATTTAGGCTTGTTTGTACCTGTCCTCCTTGGGAAGGCTTTCCATATATTCAAAAAAACTTGGGTGTTGTTATCTAAGCCATATCTGCATTACAGAGCACCCCAAGTGCAGTAATGCTATGGTTCTTGCAGACTCATAGAGGTACCACCTTTGTGGTCTTAAATAAGATCCAGAAGGATTCTCTGGATTACCAGGCAGAGACTTTTGTTCTCTTCCCTTACTTTCTCCCAAACAAACGGAGTCTCTATTTCTCTGTGCTGAGCTGCTTGGAGCTGGGGGTGGAGTCACACAAGTGCCCTTGTGGCTACCATCACTGAGACTGCACTGGGCCAGCCCTGAAGCCAGCACAGCACTGGATATTGCCCAAGGCCCACTGTGACTACTACCAGGCTACCACCTATTTTTGTTCAAGGCCCTAGTGCTCTACAATCAGCAGGTGGCAAAGGCAGCCAGGCACGTGTCTTTCCCTTCAGGGTGACGAGTTCCCTCAGGCCCCGTACAGGTCCACAGATGCCATCTGCTAGTTTGGCTCTCTTATTTTTATAGTTAGGAATAAGAATAGCATGCTATGTAATTCAACCTTCTATTTTCATTAGGTTTCTTCTGGAATGTTTTCACATTCTATCCTACACTATGTTCAAACAAACTGAAATCAGTATTATTATCACCATTTTACTGATTAGATAACTGATGTATGGAGAAGTAACACAACTTTCCCAAGGTCACATAAGGACACAATAAACTAGAACCCAAATCTCCAGACTTCTCATCCAACATTTATTTATTTATTTTTATATTTATGTATTTATTTATTTTTGAGACAGAGTCTTGCTCTGTCACCCAGGCTGGAATGCAGTGGCATAACATCGGCTCATTGCAACTTCTGCCTCCCGGGTTCAAGCGATTCTCCTGTCTCAGCCTCCTGAGTAGCTGAGATTACAAGTGTGCGCCACCACGACTGGTTAATTTTTGTATTTTTAGTAGAGACAGGGTTTCACCATGTTGGTCAGGTTGGTCTTGAACTCCTGACCTTGTGATCTGCCACCTCGGCCTCCCAAAGTGCTGGGATTACAGGCATGAGCCATTGCACCTGGCTCATCCAACATTTAATCTGCCACACCCTTCTGCCTCTCTGGGGTGGTATATTTCATTTCTTCTCTCCAACACAACAGGCACAGGGAAAAGAAAGGAGAATGTTCCCAAATTATCCCTGCCAATCATCACTCCTGAATTTTGTTAATTAAGTACATAGCAAACCAATGGGGGAAAATCACTGCACTTTCTCCTCGAAATAGCACAGAAATGTCAGATTCTCCAATGACAATGTGAAGCACATTTTCTAGATTAAAGAATTGGTATAGGGAATAATGCAGCCATGCTTCCTAACTGCCTAGAAGGTCCTGGTTTCATGTAATTTTATTCTTTTTATAAAAGGGATTTAATAATTTCTAATTAACCAATGTGCTAATTTCTTTCTTTCTTTCTTTCTTTTTTTAGAGAAGGGTCTCACTCTGTCCCGAAGGCTGGAGTGCAGTGGCGCCATCTCGGCTCACTGCAACCTCCATCTCTTTGTTCAAGTGATCCTCTCACCTCAGCCTCCTGAGTAGCTGAGGCTACAGGCACATGCCACCACACCCAACTAATTTTTGTATTTTTGTAGAGATGGGGTTTTGCCATGTTGTCAAGGCTGGTCTTGAACTCCTGGGCTCAAGTGATCCACCTGTCTGGGCCTCCCAAAGTGCTGGGATTACAGGCATGAGTCTGGCCTTGATTTTTCAAATAAAATCATTCACAAGTAAATAAAAAAACTTCTGTCAGACTATGTATTCTGAGTTTTGGCTTGGAAAAGAGGACTACAGTATCTTTAAGGACTTCTTTGGGTGCAGGGGCTGGTTTTGGGAAAGTTGTAAAAGGTTGTCTTTGGTCTTGTTTTCAACCCTCTTAGCTGTACCTCTTCACCAGGTAAACATTTTTCCTACCTGGAATTTTCCCAGTGACTCACAGAGTCCATCTTATATTCCATTGCTAAAGACCTTGTTTTCAGCTGGTTGCAATTAAAGAAGCATAATGTATTATAGCTCTTGAGAATGGCTAGGGGAGAATGGGGTGACTTTTTTAAGCTTCGAAAGCCATAAAGAATCAAGCAATTGCAGGCACTAGGGGTAATGTTTTTACAGTGGGCTGAAGTGGCAGGGTGCATTCTGATACCTCTCCAGTTCACTTATGAAGGCAGCTACCCACTGGACAGGACTTTGTTACAAAGATTTCCTCCAGGACACAACAGCATTTTGATGGGACTAAGTATCAAAGCAGGCATGTATTAGGAGGGTGGATAGCCTGTCAAAAATTGTAGAATTCAGACAGACCAGGGTTCAAATCCTAGCTATATCTTTTACTTGACAACCTCAGGAAAGGTTGTAGTGTTCTCTGGGTCTCAGTTTTCTTATACATATAAAATGGGGATAAAAATATCTACCAAGGACTGTAAAGAATAAATACATGAACTAGCAGAGTGACTGGCATATGGTGAGCGGTCAGAGACAGTTATTATTCACATGGATTAATAAATTTGAGAGAATCAAGATTAAGAGAATAAAAAGAGAAAACACTGGAGGGTGGAGGTAGCTCAGAGTATACTTATTACCTGCATTGTTAAATCTCAAAACTTAAGATCTAAAGCAAATGACTTGGAGAAATAGTGTGCCAGTGTTCATCCACTTGAAGTCTTTCTGCAATGTGGCATACAGAAAGGGTGCCCACATGTTCTTATATGCTTGCAACGGCTCCCATTTGCCCAATTATATAAGCAACGCAGTCTTATTTTATGCCTGTTGTCAGATTATAATTGTGAATAATGCCCTCTTTTAAAGTACTGAGATTTGAACAATGAATTTCACAGTCACCTACACATAGAGAATGTCTTTTTAGGCTCAGCGTGGTGGCTTATGCCTGTAATCCCAGCACTGTGGGAGGGTGAGGCGGGCAGATCGCTTCAGGTCAGGAGTTTGAGACCAGTCGGGCCAACATGGTGAAACTCCATCTCTACTAAAAATACAAAAAGTTAGCTGGGTGTGGTGGCACATGTGGGAGGCTGAGGCGGGGGAATTACTTGAACCCGGGAGGCGGAGGTTGCAGTGAGCTGAGATCATGCCGCTGCACTTCAGCCTGGGTGACAGAGTGAGACTCTGTCTCAAAAAAAAAAAAAAAAGAAAAAAAAAAAAGGAAGTCTTTTTATGTTAATGGAACATTTTACTATTTACTAGTAGCTGCTGGGTTTTTTACTTAAATCTTAAAACTCCAGCTGTCCAGATCCCTGACATCCCCAAAGCCTATAAATTCAATTATGAAAATACCTGCTTCAAAATGCTTTCCATCACATACTTTTGTAGGGACATCTCCAGTTCAGGATCAGGCTTCAGCGTGCACACAAGCCTCAGGAGGTCTAAGAAGGCAGAAGGAGGGCGCAGGCTCAGAGAGGGAAGTTTGGCTCTGCAGTGCTAGCCAGAGGAGTCTCCCAGTCCCTATTCTCTTGGGCATTGAGCCGTCCTGTCTTTACAGTTGTCAGGAGACTCTGGGACACCTAGGGGCCGGGTATGGTGGCTCACGCCTGTAATCCCAGCACTTTGGGAGGCTGAAGAGGGTGGACCACTAGGTCAGGAGATTGAGATCATCCTGGCTAACACGGGGAAACCCCGTCTCTACTAAAAATACAAAAAATGAGCCAGGCGTGGTGGCGGGGGCCTGTAGTCCCAGCTACTCGGGAGGCTGAGGCAGGAGAAGGACGTGAACCCGGGAGGTGGAGCTTGCAGTGAGCCAAGATTGTGCCACTGCACTCCAGCCTGGGCGACAGAGCGCGACTCCGTCTCAGAAAAAAAAAAGAAATTGGAAGGAAACTAAGCAAAGATTACTGAAAATAGGTGATTTGAGAAGTAAAGGCAAAACTGGAAAAGAATAATACTCTTGAACCCAAGGAAAAAGGAGAAGGTAGTGTCCAAGAAGAGTGTAAGCTACGGTCAACCACCTAGGATGAGGCCTGAGAAGAGGTCACCTGGTTTGGCAAATTAATGGTCCTTGGTGGCCTTGACGTAAACAGTCTCAGTAGACAGCAGAGGACCAGGGCAGAAGATAGATGGCAGCGGTGCAAGATTGAAGAGCAGGTGAGCATAGACATCAAGGTGATTGCAATCAATATTTATTGGATGAATAAATAAATAAGGGGATACGAGAACAGGTATAAATACATTTACAGATTACTTTTCTGAGAAGTTTATTGGTGAAGGTTAGGAGGGGAAAGCAGCACACAAAGAAGCTTTACTTTTTCTTTTATCCTAGGGGATACTTATTAATGTTTGATGGATGAGGGAAAGGAGTCAGTGCCTAGGGAGAGGTGGAGGGTATGGGGAGTGTCATACTTAGAACTGCTGTCCCAGAGAATGAGACGTAGGTACCCTTTGTGTGCTGATAAGGACCAGGAGCTGTGTTGAGGAGCTCACCCACTAGTAATGAAGCTATTGGCATTGGTATAAGACCCTACTGACCACTGGTAGAGGCGAAGGCGTTTTTCCATGGTGGGTACTTACTTTTGTGCTTACCAGAAGGATAATAATTCATGAAGGTCATACACTTTGTGAAAAATTCATCAAATTTAAAAGAAGAGGGTGGTTTTAAGAAGTTAACCTAAATAAAAGGAAATGAGAAGTTTTCAGTTATTCTGAGAACCGTTTAATCCTTCGGAGTGTAATTTCTCAGCAGAAAGTCAGAGAGTATGCTTTTGACTGCACAGTGATTGGCACACTTAAAACACCAAACATCTTTTGTAAAATTGAAATTTTAAATTAAAAATTTAAAAAGTCTTTCCAATTACAGTATTCACTCAGATCTCAATGTTTGGTATATGCACAGAGAGGGTCATTCCAAGGGGGACTAATCTTATACTTTTCCACCCTTAGAACTTTTTCCTGCTTTTTTTCTTTCATAACATTTTAATTCAAATAAAACCTGGTTAAACTGCACACCATTTCTTTCTCATAAGTGTTAAAGGACGGGGGCCGATGGCCCAAAAGAAATTAGGAGCATCTCCAGTCATAAGATATCAAGATCATGAGACGCATGTGATGACACACTGAGAATGGCACGACCTCACTTTTGTGGTATTCTTGCAAAAAAAAAAAAAAGCATAAACTTAGTCCAATAAAGAGAAAACATCAGGCCTGTAATCCTTCATTTTGGGAGGCTGAGGTGGGCAGATTGCTTGAGCTCAGGAGTTTGAGACCAGCCTGGGTAACAATGGTGAAATCCTGTCTCTACCAAAAATACAAAAAAAAAAAAAAAAAAAAAAAAAAAAAAAAATTAGCCAGGCGTAGTGGCACAGGTCTGTGGTCCCAGTTACTCAGGAAGCTGTGGTGGGAGAATTGCTTGGGACTGGGAGTTAGAGGTCACAGTGAGCTGAGATCATGCCGCTGCACTCCCCGCTGGGTGACAGACTCCACCTCAAAAAAAAAAAAATATATATATATATATAGAGAGAGAGAGAGAGAGAAAGAGAGACAGAGAGAGAGAGAGAGAGAAAGAGAGACAGAGAGAGAGAGAGAGAGAAAGAGAAAACATCAGGCAAAACTAAACAGAGAGATGTTTGACAAAATAACTGACAACTCTCAAGTGTCAAGGTCATAAAAGACAAGGAAAGACTGAAGTGCTATTACAGACTGCAGGAGACTAAGCAAAAATAACAAAATGTAATGTGAGATCATGCATACAGTCCTGGAACATTCCATTAACGACCACAGTGGGAAAACTGGTGACATTCAAATAAGGTCTTTAGTGAGTAGTATTTACCAATGTTAATTTCCTGGTTTTGACTATTGCACTCTTGTTATGAAAGATGTTAACATTAGGGGAAGGTAGGTGAGGGATATATGGAAACTCTATTATTTTTTCAACTTTTCTGTAAGTCTAACATGAATTCAAAGTTAAAACAATTTTTAAAGGTTATAAAGAATGATTGAAGAGAGGCTGGGCACGGTGGCTCACACCTATAATCCCAGCACTTTGGGAGGCTGAGGCGGGTGGATCACAAAGTCAGGAGTTCAAGACCAGCCTGGCCAAGATGGTGAAACCCCGTCTCTACTAAAAATACAAAAAATTAGCTGGGCGTGGTAGCAGGCATCTGTAATCCCAGCTACTCAGGAGGCTGAGGTAGGGAATTGCTTGAACACGGGAGGCGGAGGTTGCAGTGAACCGAGATCGCGCCATTGCTCTCCAGCCTGGGCAACAGAGCGAGACTCTGTCTAAAAAAAAAAAAAAAAAGAATGATTGAAGAGGATGGGAATGGGCTATTGCTATGAGCCAGCTACGCCATGCAGGCTGGGTATGTCTTGCTGGAAGAGTGAGGAGGGGGTGGTGGTGGTGAGGGTTGTAGGCTGATGCATGAGTGTGGGAGTGCCTCCCATCTTGGCCAGCATCTGCACAGATTCTTTGTCTTTTCTTTCTTTCTGCCGTGTAGTCCCGTTCCTTTGGTTCATCTAGCAGCACATCTTTCTTCCACTTTCTTTTTTTTTTTTTTTTGAGACGGAGTCTCACTCTGTCACCCAGGCTGGAGTGCAGTGGCCAGATCTCAGCTCACTGCAAGCTTCGCTTCCCGGTTTTACGCCATTCTCCTGCCTCAGCCTCCCGAGTAGCTGCGACTACAGGTACCCGCCACCTCACCCGGCTAGTTTTTTTGTATTTTTTAGTAGAGACGGGGTTTCACTGTGTTAGCCAGGATGGTCTCGATCTCCTGACCTCGTGATCCGCCTGTCTCGGCCTCCCCAAGTGCTGGGATTACAGGCTTGAGCCACCACGCCCGGCTTTTCTTCCACTTTCATACCCTCAAAGCACGGCTTTTCTAATTGGCCATATCCCAGGGACAGTTCTGCTTATAGTCAATCTGCAACTTAACCACAATGTTTTCTACTAGGCAGAGCCACAGGAAAAGTCTCTCTTCTATCACTGAACTTCGCCACACTTGCTCAACTCCAATCTTTACCCTCAGTGATCCCTCACCCTGGGTTAGGAGGGTGTTGGGTAAAGAAAGTGAGGATCAATGACAGCCTTTAAAACTATTCTCCTCTGCTCCCGGGTGACCCGGCAGACCCTTCTGGTTCCTTAAGCTAGGTCACTAGCCCCTCAAAAGGCCTCAATCCCCAAATTCCATATCCTCAGTTACCCACAAAGAAGCCTAATCATTTCCTCCTCAAGCTAACCAGCCTTGGCTCCTCCCAGAGGAGCTGCCCTGGACTAAAGAAAGCATCCTTAGCCTAACCCAGACTGACGCCATCCCAATCTGCAACCCAGGAGCTTTATGAAACCAGCATGCCCAGTGACTGTTCTGGCAGGGTGCCTCTGTTACAGGCTGGCAGAACTTTTCTGCAAGTAGCAGCATCACACCCACCTTAACCGCTCTCTGATCTGGAATGCTCTCAATTTCAATCATGCTCCGGTCACAAAGCTGCCAGCAGTTTGGTGACAGAATAACATCATTCATCTGAGCCATGTTCTGTGCAAGGCGCACATCGTCCACTGCCTGACCAATCACCAGAAAGTGGCTGTGTGTTTCATCTCCAAAGACCAACATGCTGATGTGGCCAGCAGCCAGTCCTGGCAAGAAGGCAAGGAATAGGTTTGCACAAGAAGTTCTGGATTATTTCCCAGCAGCACAGGTTCTTGGAAAAATCATAATCTTTGTGGCACTATACTATCTCAGAGCAAAATCTCACTTCTAAAACTTTACATAGGAATTATGGCATACCTCTTTTGGGCTCGGGCCTTTCAAAACTCCCCTTCTTCCAAAGCTAGAAAGTTCTACCACTAATTTTTGCCTGTCTGTAACATTTTTCTCCCTACATGGTCCTACCAGTCCCCAAAGGTATTTTTACCTTTTCTTCAATTATGTATACTTAAGGGCAACAGGGAATACTTTTAATAATTCTTATTTTGGGATAATTTGCATTTTAGCAGAGATTGAAGCTGTAACTAAAAATAATCCCTTAGGGTCGAATTTTAGACAACAGAGGGTGGGGAAAAGAAGTACGCATTTGACAGTTACACATCCCATCCCAACAACAGTTTCTCTCATTGTTTTTAAGTTGGTAAATGAAAGTTTTGGTACCCGAGTGACAGAAGACATCTAACTGTATAACACGACACGTACACAAAATATATGTATAAATGAACTATAAGTGACACACATTTCTTTTAAATGACTGTAATACAATCAAAGTTTATTTTTTATCTTCGCTCTCTGCTGTACTGATTTGTCAAGGCTGATTTCCCCCTGATACTACATACAGCTTGTTTTCTCTCTGAAACACACTGATGTTCGGACTTACTCTAAAAAAAGGTGCTGGGACCCACCTCTCTAACAGCCAATCAGCATGTAAGAGGGGGCTGGGTTCCCATCCTTCTCAAGAAGGATAACACATCAGACTCCTTGGGTGCTAACTTAGAAAAAATATTCAGTATTATATAACTTTGATTTTTTTTTCCAACAAAATATTTAACTTCTTTGGATTTTTTTTTTTTTTTTTTGAGATGGAGTTTCACGCTTGTAGCCCAGGCTGGAGTGCAATGGCGCCATCTTGGCTCACTGCAACCTCTGCCTCGTGGATTCAAGTGATCCTCCTGCCTCAGCCTCCCGAGTAGCTGAGATTACAGGCACCCGCCATCACGCCTGGCTAATTTTTGTATTTTAGTAGAGATGGGGTTTCACCATGTTGGTCAGGCTGGTCTCAAACTCCCAACCTCAGGTGATCTACCCACCTTGGCCTCCCAAAGTGCTGGGATTACAGGTATGAGCCACTGCACTCGGCCTTATTTGGAAATTTTTAACAATATCAAAAGTGGGCCTAGGTTGAAGAAGGCTGAGAAACAGTTAATTGTATAACTGCTGATGATCCCACCAGGTACGACATGTGAGAATTCTAAGTTTTGCAAAGTTTAGTTAGGCAGAAGCTAACACAAACAGCACCAACCATAACTCTAGCTGTTACTCATTACTTATACCTCTCAGACTCTCGTTTTTCATCTTTGAAATGGATACAATGATGCCTATATCTCAGGACTGTGATATAATGTGGGTAATATTTGCACATGCATAGTGTGTAATGTCTGCAATGTAATAAGGAAATATGTGTGATTGTTACTATAAGTATAACCTTAAGAAGCCTTGTATAAAGCTGGAGCTGTGCTGCAGGCTGACCTGTTAAGCTTTTCCTGCACATCATTCTTATGAGGTAGGGGGTGACCAATCTCATGCCATTGCTGAAACTATGTGATGGCAAGCTAGTCTCTATTTTGTTTTATACTGCACAACCTTGACAAGCAGCAAGATGGAATAATAATAAAAGCAGTAGCAGTAACAAAGACTATTTTGTTGAGTGGTTCCTATGCATCAACTACCATGCCAACTAATTTACTTTTTGTAATAGCTTATTAGATAGATATTATGTAGCCCAAATTCTCTCAACTGGTATGTGAGGAAGCCAAAATTCACATTCTGATTGTCCTGATTCCAAAGTCCAGGGCATCATGGGGCTGAGCCACCATGTTCTACTACTTCTCTTTGGGAGAGAGAGATGCCCCAGGAGTCAAGACCCCTATCCCAACTGCCATAGGATTTATTCCTTCTCAAATGCTTACCTATCTTGACTCGGATGTCTAGGCCTTCTTCAGACTCCTGGGTCTCAAACAATCCATGGATCTCCAGGCTACATTTAATTGCCACTGTGATAATGTTTTTCAGCTGCTTTCGCTCCACCCTCCACAGGGCTAGCAGTGCATCACCTTCAGAGAGAGACATGCCGCGGGCTTTTGACCTGCCCTGGGGATCAATCTATTTTGTATGAGATCTGTATAGAAACTTACTCATCAAGCATTCCTCAGCCTATCTCCTGGCCACTGCCTTCTCTAGGATGCCTCCTTTGTCCCCAGCACAGAAGCACAGGCATCTCAGCATTCCTTTCTTACCCCTCCTATCTTAGTAAGCCCCCATACCTGCAAATTTCAGGATGTCTCCTCCAAAAATCAACACTTCTGAGAAAAAAAAACAACAACAACAAATTAAATCAAACACTGATTCCTTAAAAGCAGTTAAAAAAAAAAAATCATTCTTTGTTAGTGGAATAGAAACTAGGTCAAAAGAACAGTGATTCAGAGAATAGACTTATACTAAAGATCTCATCCCAGACAAGCCACTTAACCCATTTGAGTCTGTTTCCTCAAGTGGAGAATGAATACATGGAACCAGTGTACGTCTATGCTCCATTTCTGTGAATGGGGAAAGAAAGGAGAAAGACATGTAGGGTTTCTGATGAGGTCTGAAGACAGCTGCCCTCTGATGAGGTCTGAAGACAGTTGCCCTCCTCCCACGATAATGGAATGCTTTTAATTAATTTATTGATCAATATATGTTATAGGCTGGGGCTTGTGTAAGCATGGGTGGGTGGATGAATGACAGGACTCCACAGAAACTAGGAGTCAGGGAATGGGAAAATCACAACCATAGTCACTTGCATTTTTGGTTATTACTAACTTTGTATTTTGTTTATTTAGACTGTATGGCGTAAATGGCCATCCTCTCTTTTCGTTATGCATCATCATGGATTGGCTAAGCACCTGTTGTGCCAAGTCAGATGCAGAAAGGAATCAACCATAGTTCCTGCTTTTATGAAGCATTAAATTTTGTCTAGTGGGTAACATCAAGATATTACTAAGGAACTCAGAGCCTGATAAAACACTAGGCCAGGAGTTCGCCATAACAGAGTAAACCGTTGTCTTCAAGAATAGTTGGAATTAACAATGCAAACAAGATGGCAGGCAGAGGTTGACAAGGGGACTAAAGTTTTCAGTTTACTCTAAGTGCTTCAGCATCCATCATTAGGAGACAAATTATTGAGAAGTTAATTATAAATCATTTATCTACTCATACAACAATCTCTTAATGACTATCTTTGGGTTATATAGATGCTGGCTTTTAAAAATACTTGGATAGGCCAGGCGCGGTGGCTTACGCCTATAATCCCAGCACTTTGGGAGGCCAAAGCGGGAGGATCACCTGAGGTCAGGAGTTCGAGACCAGCCTGTCCAACATGGTAAAACCCCATCTCTACTAAAAAAAAAATACAAAATTGCTGGGCATGGTGGCACACGCCTGTAATCCCAGCTACTTGGGTGGCTGAGGCAGGAGAATCACTTGAACCTGGGAGGCAGAGGTTGCAGTGAGCCGAGATCATGCCACTGCACTCCAGCCTGGGAGACACAGTGAGACTCTGGCTCAAAAAAAAAAAAATTAATAAATAAAAATAGCTGGGCACCGTTGGCTCTCGCCTGTAATCCCAGCACTTTGGGGGGCTGCTGAGGCGGGTGGATCACTTGAGGTCAGGAGTTTGAGACCAGCCTGGCCAACATGGTGAGACCCCATCTCTACTAAAAATACAACAAGTAGTCGGGTGTGGGGGTAGGCACCTGTAATCCTAGCTACTCAGGAGGCTGAGGCATGAGAATTGCTTGAACCCAGGAGGTGAAGGTTGCAGTGAGCCAAGATTGTGCCACTGCACTCCAGCCTGGGCGACAGAGCAAGACTCTGTCTCTAAATAAATAAATAAATAAAAATAAATACTTGGATATGTCATATAGTTAAAAGTATTACTACTACGGTTCTTTTAAAAGCAGTTTATAATTCAGCCCTCTAACACAAAATATCCCTTCCCTCAAATAGTCTGTATTAGTGAGGTTTGATTATGTTTATTTCTCCAATTATACTATATCATATTTCAAAAAAGACTGGTTTTATACACATTTCATGGGGAAGAGGAGGAGTGCTAAGCAATTGTACTCTATCAGGTTATAATTGACAACTACAGAAAAAACAATGAACTGAAATATTCTCAAGTCAGAAACCTATGGGAACACTTACTCTCCACTATTGCACTGATGTGGTAGTTGAGGATCTCCACCAACTGCTCAGCCCCTTTGTCCATGTACATGGCACTGCTGAACTTCTCAGTCATTGCAGTAAAACCTGGAATAAATGTGCAGCTGGTTTCTTTGGCTGCTTGGGGAAATCAAACAGAGCCAGAAGAGGACTACCCAGGAAGGCAGTGAGCCTCAGCTTTTTTTTTTTTTTTTTTTCAAGACAGAGTCTCGCTCTGTAGCCTAGGTTGGATTGCAGTGGCATGATCTCGGCTCACTGCAACCTCCGCCTATCGGGTTCAAGCAATTCTCCTGCCTCCCCCTCCCAAGTAGCTGGGACCACAGGCATGCGCCACTATGTTTGGCTCATTTTTGTATTTTTAGTAGAGATGGGGTTTCACTGCATTAGCCAGGATGGTCTCGAACTCCTGAGCTTGTGATCCGCCTGCCTCAGCCTCCAAAAGTGCTGGGATTGCAGGCGTGAGCCACCACGCCCGGCGGCCTCAGCTTTTAAAAACAGGCAGAGTTTCTTCTTAGGGATCTTTGTGGCTGGTCAAGTGTCAGACATGCAGCCTCCTCTATCTATTATTATTTTTTTTTTTTTTGAGACGGAGTCTCGCTCTGTCGCCCAGGCTGGAGTGCAGTGGCCGGATCTCAGCTCACTGCAAGCTCCGCCTCCCGGGTTCACGCCATTCTCCTGCCTCAGCCTCCCGAGTAGCTGGGACTACAGGCACCCGCCGCCTCGCCCGGCTAGTTTTTTGTATTTTTTAGTAGAGACGGGGTTTCACCGTGTTAGCCAGGATGGTCTCGATCTCCTGACCTCGTGATCCGCCCGTCTCGGCCTCCCAAAGTGCTGGGATTACAGGCTTGAGCCACCGCGCCCGGCTCTATCTATTATTTTAGGGGCCAGGAAAAGGCTCCAGATATATCTTTCTTCCGAATTCTCTACTGTACAGTGATAACTGCAACTTCTTTAACTGGGAATAAACTTTTCAGTCCGTGGTAACAAAATCACACACATTTCAAACGCTTCTGAAGAGGTGGCAAGTTTATTAGTAAGACGTAAACATCATCTAGGGAGATCATTTCCTGAGGTCAGTTTTGACTGGGATGTGTGTGGGGCTTGGGGCTGGGGAGGATGAGTCAGTGAAGTTGGGGAAGAGACACAGGAGCAAAGAATGGAACTTGAGAATCTTAAAGATACGCCCATGACTGGCAGTGCTGGGTAAGGGAGGATGAGAGCGAGCCAGGGCCACAAGCTATTTCCTCCCTCTTGTGTTCTCAATGGAGCACATCTGCTGTGACAGCCCAGGGGCTCCAGAATGGCCTCCCTACTCTGCAGTCAAGCTCTGCATGTGACTTCCCACGTGAGCCTGTTGCTCATCCATATTAAACAAACATCCCTTTTGCACTTGCCTGAAATATCAACAAACATCAGGACTCCATCAAAAGAATCTATAAAGGGTCGCTCTGGGGAGAAATGTCCATAGACAATGAGGTCTGGTAAATGAGCTGCTATTCTGACTATGGGCCAGTCCTGGAATTCTTCTCTTGGAGTGTTCATGTTCAAGACAAATGTTCAGGATTTTATGGTGACAGGAAGCAGTCTCCAAATAGGTCTTCTAAAAAGAAAATTGAAATAGAGGAAATCTGATATATTCATTTGCTCATTTTCCTATTGCTCTTTCTCCATTTGTTTTGTTCTAACCTGCGGCCTGCTTATAGTGGTGAAAATGCCAGAGTTGTTGAGCCAAACTCCAAAAGGGCCAGTTTCTATACAGAGGAAGAACCCTCCCACCCTGAACAGCTGTTGCAAAAGTGAGCACCATTACAAAGAGGCTGGGGTGAAAGAGGGTAGCTGAATGCCTCCACTCATTTGCCAGAAGGGGTAGGCCCTTGCAGGGCAAGTAGAGCTAAATAGGGCTGTTAGCTCTATTCACTCAGGCCAGACTTCTTTTTCTTCTGTCCTCATGTTTCCTTTTCCCCCTGTCTCTACCTTGGTCTTTTACTTTTTTCTGTCTTAAAAAAAAAAAAAATCAAGTGTAGATGTGATTTGTGTGTGTGAGTGTATTTATATGTAAGTGAGTATTAGAGTTTTGTATATAGGCAAGAGATTAAGCCTATAAAGGTATAATGTTAAATAAATAGAAGAAAAGAATTCAGAAGGGTGTGTGTGTGCGCGCGTGTGTGTGGCAGCTGGAAAGATGGAAGGCCTTAAGCTCTAAGTGGAAGGAAACGCTAAAATTTCAATTTGTTACCCAGTTAGTTCTGAGAAAACTAGGATTTCCTAAGGCCTTCCTGTAGCTGCCAGGACAGATGAAATGCTCATGCCTAAATGTTGTAAAAATCATGCTCTACCAGCCTGAACAGTAAAAGCAAACACCCTTTACTTTTTCAGAGCAATCCAAGTTACTGGAATAGGTTATACAGAAAATAAGAGGATTTGTTTTTTAAGAAAAGGAACTGTTATTTTTGGTTTACTTCTGACCAGCAGAGAGGAACTGGTTAGTAATTTCAGACAGACATAGGTCATATTGGGATATAGTAGAGTATTCAAGGAAAAAATTGAGACAGTCACTTATATCCCTTAGATTTAAGGGGAAATATTTTAAAAATAACTCAGGGAAAAATATTTGTACATTTAACAGACAAACTTTAAAATGTATATAGTATACATTTAAAAATGTATTTAGTATTCTACAAAATGAGTGCTAAATGTTACATATTACATAGCCTTTAAAAGGAAAAGCCCTGGGAAACTCAAATGTTAAGAAGTGAACAAAAGAAAGAAGCATGTAACTAAGGTTTTTTTTAAAAAAAGCATAGCACTAAAAATGCAACAAAAGACCACAGCATGTGCCAGTAACAGTCAATAGATAAAATTAAATCAAATAAATAACTTCAGATAGTAAATTTGGTGCTATATGAACTTTTAAGAAGTGAGAGGCTAGGTGCAGAAGCTTGTGCCTATAATCCCAGCACTTTGGGAAGCCTACAAAGTAGTGTTGCTTGAGCCCAAGTTCAAGACCAGCTTGGGCAACATAGTGAAATCTCATCTCTACAAAAAAAAAAAAAAAAAAATTGCTGGATGTGGTGGTATGCACCTGTAGTCCCAGCGATTCAGGAGGCTGAGGTGGGAGGACGGCTTAAGCCCAGGAGGTCAAGGCTGCAAGGAGCTGAGATCATGTCACTGCACTCTATCCTAGGTGACAGAGTGAGACCCCATCTCTAAAATAATAATAATGATAATAATAAAAAGAAAGGTACAAGAAAATTGAATGTCCAGAATGAAAGACTTACAAAAAAATGCTAAAGTTAAGAAAACCCAGAGGGATTTTTAAAGGCTTTCTTGAAAACAAGGTAATTAATAAAAGAGGAATAAGGGCGAAGCCTAAGTATGGTGTTCTATACAACTTTTCTTTTGTTTCTACCTTCTCCACCATGGAGAATTGAAAAGTATAACAAGCATGGCTAGGAAAGAATTGAAATCCAAGATAAGTAGTGCTAAAGCACACAGTCATTTTAAATAAATTCTAGCTAGTCCCAGACAACATATATCTACAGATACTGAAAGAACTGACAGGTATAATGTGAGTATTCTCAAAAAACCATGGAGAACAAGAGATGGGCTGGAATACCATCTCTTCAGAAGAGATGGGTACATTCTCTTCTGAATTTCAAAAGATGAGGCTACTCGTGGATCCCAGAAAACACAGACCAGTAAACATAATGTATTTGTTGAGATAATACAGGTTATGTTTCCTTAACAAATACCTTTGAAATCTCAATGGCTTGAAATCACAAAGGCTTATTTCTTGTTCATTTCTTGCCCATACTGCATGTCCCTAT
Organism: Theropithecus gelada; assembly: GCF_003255815.1. Lineage (NCBI taxonomy): Eukaryota > Metazoa > Chordata > Mammalia > Primates > Cercopithecidae > Theropithecus > Theropithecus gelada. The sequence continues at coordinate 197,621,260 of NC_037668.1, read as the reverse complement.
GTGGGTCCCTTGAAGGCAAAAAACCCCTCTGTTTTTGCCTTCACTTTGGGACCCACGCTGGAACATTCTGGTTGTCAAGGTAGTGGGAAAGAGGATGTAGTGGAGTATACTCATTTTACTCCCAGAGTGACGTATTTCACTTTTCCTCATGGCATTGACCAAAGCAAATTATATGACCATGCCTAGTTTCAAGTAGACAGGGAAGTGCACTCCTACCATGTGCACAATAGGAAAGAGAGTTGGAATATTTGGGAGCAGTCTCAGTGGTTATTTAGATTAGCAAGAGGTGATTAAAAGGAGTCAAATGGATTCAGAGCCAAGATCAAGCCAACATTATTTCCTTTTTTTGGAAGAGTTATTAAACTTTTAAATCAAGAGACTGCTATAGACAATGTATATATTGACTTTAAGGCATTTGGCCAAATTTTTCATATCCTTGTGAGTAAAATATACAAAAGTATAGGAATAAAGAAAATATAATTGGCTGGTTAACAATCACACCTAATGGAAATTAATTAGTATTCTGGTGTCAACTCAGAGGTAAGCCTCCATGGGCATGATAGAATACTTTGATAAAGATATAACTGGAAGTACGGCCATTATGGAAAACAATATAGAAATTCCGAAAAAATTAAAAATAGAACTACCATATGATCTAACAATCCCACATCTGGGTATATTCCCAAAGGAATTGAAATCAGTATGCCTGCACTCCCATGTTTATTTCAGCACTATTCACAATAGCCAAGATATGGAACCAACCCAAGTGTTCATCAACATATGAATGGATAAAGAAAACATTGGATAATATATACAACTGAGTACTGTTCAGACCTAAAACAGAAGGAAATCCTTTCTTGTATGATAGCATGGATGAACCTGGAGGGCCTTATGTTAAGTGAAATAAGCCAGACACAGAAAGACAAAAATATTGAATGATCTCACTTATATACGGAATCTAAAAAAGTCAAAATCATAGAAGCAGAGTAGAATGGTGGTGCCAGGGGCTGGGGATGGGTGGGGGGAATGAGATGTTGGTGGTTGAAGGATACAAAGTTTCAATTAGACAGGATGAAAAAGTTCTGGAGATCTAACCTAGAGCATGGTGAATACAGTTAATAAAGTATAATATACTTCAAAATGGCTAAGAGAGTAGATCTTAAATGTTCTCACCACACAAAAACGTTAAGTATGTGAGATGATATGTTAATTACCTTGATTTAATTATTTCATAATGTATACATATATTAAAACATCACATTGTACACCATAAATCTGTACAATTTTTGTCATTTTTGCCTTAATAAAGCTGAGGGAAAATAAAATTTGAAAATATAGTGAGAGAACTCATGCACTGATGTCAGAGCTAGGAGCTTAATATATCGAAATCAACCAAAATAATGAAATTTCAAAAGAATAAGTGTGAAGTGCTGTATTTAGAATTTTTAACAAAATCAAATGCATAAGCACAAGGTGTTAAAAAACTAGATTTACTGCAAATTAATGCTATCTTTTAAAAAACTTTTATTGAAACATAACATACATGTAGGAAAATGTACAAATCATAAGTGTATAACTTGAATTACTCTAAGGTGAGCAAATCCATGTAATATCCATTCATAGCAAGAAGAAAAACGTTACCAGCAGTCAAGAAGTTATTCTCATGCCACCTTCAAGTCACTACTCTTCTCTTCTCCCTGAAGGTAACCTTTCTTATTTCTAACAACATAGATCACCTTTGCCAGCTTTCAAACTTTATATAAATGAAATCATACTACATCTTTTGTGTTTGTGATATTCATCCATGTTGTTGTATATCAATAATTGTTGATTTTCAATGTTATATAGTATTCCATTGCCTGATTATACCACAAAACATTTATCCACTATACTGTTGACCTATGGGTTGTTCCCAGTTTTAGACCATTATGAATAATGGTGCTAAGAACATTCTTATATATGTGTTTTGGTGAACAGATGTATGCATTTCTCTTGGGTATATACATAGGAGTGGAATTGCTAGGTCATAGGATATACACATGTCCAACCCACAGCCTGTGGCCACATGCAGTCCAGGATGGCTTTGAATGCAGCCCAACACAAATTTGTAAACTTTCTTAAAACATTATGAGATTTTTTTGTGATTTTTTTTTGTTAGCTCATCAGCTATCATTAGTATTATGTGTGGCCCAAGACAATTCTTCCTCTTCCAGTGTACCACAGGGAAGCCAAAAGATTGGATACCCCTGCTTGAGTAGATCTTGCTAAACAGCTTTCCAAAGTAATGGTACCAACTTACACTCCCTCAGGCAAGGTTTGACAGTTCAGTTGCTACATATCTCAGCCAACACTTATTTTGTCAGTCTTTTCAAGTTTTAAGTCATCTTGCTAGGTAAGTGGTGGTGAGGAGACAGGCCATTTCTCTTACTGTCTCCTGTCTCTGAAGAGAAGGAGGAAGTAAAAGCTGAAGAACACAGGAATGAAGTCAGTGGCAATACCAGCCAGCACCACTGATGACCAGGTCTGAGGTTAAAAGATTAACCCCCGATTCTAATCACATGTGCTATCTATAGATCTCAATCTATCATGACCCTTTCATGTGGAACCCCTTAGAATTGCAAGCCCTTAAAAGGGCCAGGAACTCTTTCTTCCCAGAGCTCGGTTCTTGAGATGCAAGTCTGCCAACGCTCCTGGCTGAATAAAGCCTCTTCCTTCTTTAACCTGGTGTCTGAGGGGTTTTGTCTATGGCTCGTCCTGCTACAATGGTATTTGTGGTTTTGTGTTTCCTTGTTGGTACTAAGGAGATTAAGCACCTTTTCATATGTTAATTAGCTATTTGGATGCAATGCTATTTTAAGATACATAAAAGTGTTCAAATCTAATCCAGAGGATTGAAGTTCATTGACCTCTTTAAAGTTCATTGACTCTGGAATGTGAGGAATTATGGGAGGGATTGGAAATAAGTCAGATAATTATGACATTTTAGTTAAAATGGTAGCTGTCTTCAAATATTTGGGCTGAATTGTGAAAGATGTGGGGAAAGTGGTGGACGTGGGGTAAGTAGGGGACATGGGTGTGTATGCAAAGTGTAATGTGGGACCCTGCAATCAAAGAACAACTTCCCTACCTTCTCCTTGAGGTAGAAATTTGGTTTGGATTAGCAAGATTAAAGTTCATGGGAGTGGGAGTTATGTAGTGGGAAAGGAAAGTTTGTATGTTTTTCTTTAGTGGAGAGAGCTAGTTATCCAAGAATAAGTGACCGTAAACAGTATGTTCTGTAGGCATGGGTGCTCTGAAGTGGCTTCTACAGATGTGCTGAGTAGCCAGAGAACTGAGATGGGACTGAGCAGAACTGAGCAGGACGTAGCTCTATTCTTCCCTCTCCTGCCTCCAGCTCACTAGCTCAACTTTGATTTCATTAGCTACCAAACTTGTAAGATTGAAAGATTGAGCTAATAAAAATAGAGGATGCTCAGTTAAATTTGAATTTTTAAATAAACAACAATTTTTTAGTATAAATATATTCCAAACATTGCATTCTTTCTAGCAGCCCTACTATCAGCCTCTTCAATCTTGGCAACACCACACTCTCCTCACATGCACAGTAGAGACTGTTTTGCTAAAGTTGTTAACACTGGATGGAAAGTGGTTATATTTATTCTTTGTTGCTCAGGATCAACTAGGATCAATGACTGGCAATCACTGAAGGACAAATATAAACAATGTAAGAATGAATGCTCAAACTGGGCAGTTTTAGGAAGTACTGGATAGCTATCTACCTGTGAGGGTAGAGGTATAAAAAGTAAAGTAGAGGTTCCTCTTCAAATTCCTTTCCTCCCTGTCTAATTAGGAATAAATAGTAACTTCTCTTAAAAGCAAAATTTATTCAAAGACCTGTGCTAACATTCTTAAATATCTGCTAGCCGTAATAAATAAATCAATGTACTTTGTGTTCTTAGCTCCCACAATTTAGCCTAAATATTTGCCCTGGCATGCTTATACTGGTCCAAGCAAGCATTAGGTCATAGCCTGTTCCTCTTCCTTATTTAAAAGTGTTTTTACCTTTCTCAGCATTCCACAAGTTACCTCCTCCTTCCTTTGTTCTCCTCTACCTTTGCCTCTTTTAAAAGGTTCTAAGTTGCTAGCCAATCAATCAGGACAAATACAGAATGTGAGGTCCCGTTCCAGCCAATGGAAACCGGACACAGCAGCAGGGTGAACGCATCAGGTTATAAATGACCCTGTCTCCTTTGTTCAGTGTACTTTCGTGGCAAAACTGCTGGCGAGTATACCCTTTCTGCAGGAAGTAAAAATGGCCTTACTAAATAAATTAAATTTATGTTCAAGTGCTATTTCTTTACGGCACTGGAGAACAAGCATTTCAAACAGAGGTGATTTTAGTCAGTGTAGAGATGAATTAGATGATTGCTAAGATTCTATTGTTTTAATTAAGGTGATGTGAATGAACTTGGACAGATTTTTCTGTTTATGATGACCAAACAAGGAAAGTAGGTGCATTTTGAGATGAAGATGGCATATGTAGATGTGAAACTAAAAGAAGAAAATTATAGGTTTAAAAGGCAGGGAGATCTAAAATGAATATCTGGGAGTTTCTTATGAACACCCATAAAAGACAATAGAAATTTTCTATTTTTGAAGATACAGTTTTCTGCTTTAAGTTCTGCAACATCACAAAATGATTAATGATAGCGATATTTACCTTTCTACCGGCACATACCACATTGTAAGTATAATTTATTATGACCTTTTAATGTGAAGCATTCTATTGTAGGAGTTATTAAGAAATTATTTTAGGCAGATAGAGTGGAAAAGGGGTCCTTGGGAAGTTTTCGTCTTTTAAAGCATCTCCAGAAAATTTCTTGTAAAGCCCTGGCTCTTAGATCCAGGCTGGCAACCTTTGATATGCAAATGAAGTCCATTAGAAACTGGGCCCACCCAACATGGCTATTCCGGAGGCCTTCTTGCCCTTACCCCACATGTTCCTGGAAACATGGCCGCCCCCACATATTCCCACGTGTGTAGAACATCATGACACCCTGCATTTGCATATTCAAAGGCTAGGGTGACAGGGCCAGCTTTTTCCAGGGCTAAGTGAATGATATGCCTGGTCAAACCAATCCCCTGAACCCTATGCAAATCAGACACTGCCTCCTCCAGCCTCTGTAATATATACCTGGCTGCCAGTCCACCCCACTGGGGGTTCCCTCTCTCGGCTTTGGAACTCCCCTCCCTCTGTCTCTGTATGAGGGAGTTTCTTCCCTGTTTCCTCTTCCTTCTTGCCTATTAAATTTTCCACTCCTTAAAATCACTCCATGTGTGTCCTTGTCGTTTTATCTAAACCGGGATGAGGACTAAGAACTTTGGTGTTCCTCCACTCATTGGAGCCGTATCAATTCTACATAGGTTGCCTCATTTAATCATCCAAACAGCGCTATGAAGTAGACCTGATTTCTATAGATACGAAAACTGAAGCACAGAGATACTAACTTGCCCTAGGTTAGGAATACCCAGGTCTGTGGGAGTTGAAAGTTCGTGTTCTTTCTACTATATCATGCTATATCCCATTTGTATATGCTTTATAGCACTTTGGGGATGTATATGAACTAGGGAAAAGATATATGTAATTTAAGAGCACTTTCAATGCATGTTGATGGTACCCTTATCAATTGTTCGGCCAATTCTATCACATCAAGAGTACAGCATGAACAGCATGGGTACTGACAAAGTATGGAAGCACCTTGGAATGAGAAATGAGGATACTTGACTCAAAAGGCAAGCAGGTGAATGAGGCCCGAAAGATAAACCAAGAAGGATTCCTGAATGAAGAGTGTGAGTAAAGAAAACTCAGTATTACCCAAAAATGAAGAGAAATTAGCGTTCGATTATATCCATTAGTTTCTCTAAATCTCTCCTCTAGAATTTCCTAATAGATTTTATATTCAACTTTTCACCTATATGTAAAGTCAGGTTTCACAGGAGTCCAAAGAGTGAGATACTCTGAATTTAAAGGCACAGTGATATCTGTCATGAAAGCTTGCTTGCCTACTCTAGCCATAGTAATTTTTCTTCTGAGCTATTATGGCTCTTAATGTCTACACTCAAGTGGCTTACTTCCCATACAATTATCCTTGATTATCTTTTGAATTGCTTCTATTTTGTCTTCATCTGAATTGTAAGCTCCCCGTTTGGAACCATCTTCTACATATCTTTGTTTCCTCCACAGCACCTTCCCAGAGCCCCCTTCAAGTGGTAGGCACTTGGTAGTTGTTGACTGATAAAAAGGAGGGTATCAAGTGAGGAACTGCAGAAAAGAGGCAAATAAAGACAGTAAGCTAGAGAGACAGAGCATCCAGTTAAATAAGATGAGGCAATATTTAAGCCTTCAAGCTTCTAAGCTCATGTAAAGGACTGACACAGAGGTATACACAAACGTGAACCCTGACTTCTAGCCCCAGGCTTTCCCACTCCTCTGCACTCCAATAGCTGTCTTCTTTCCTGATGGTCGCCCTCATCTTCAGCTCTGCAACCATTCTCTCCGCTGAGACTCTTACTTCCACATACCTCCACTTCATCCAGGGCTGAAGAAAAGCCAGACCTCAATTGGGGACTAGTTCTTTTAAGACTGCAGAAGACAGGAGAGGAGGCCGGGTGACATTATTCTGAAGACAGCCGAAGTGCCATGTCTGTCTATAGCTGACCCATAAAATGACAGTTTCATCTAAGAGCCGTTTTCCAGGCCACACCCTCATCAGTAGTTCATTGTTCCACAGGCACTGACCATGTTCCTGATTGGGTGGCACTGCCTTCCCCTCCCCCGCCAACCTGAGTGACCTACCACTGTACAAGTACTGGCTGTTTCAGGTTCTCTTATCCGCACGTTTGAGGCAACGGTCAGGGGAGACTGACATGACCCCAGAGTAGTTTACACAACTCTTCCCTTGGCCATGAGGAGGATGGTTGAAATTAGGCAACAGTTGGGTAGGTGATCATCAGAAGTATCTCCAGAGCAAGCAAACACCTAATTTTAGTCAATAGTGGTTACAGCTTGTACCAGGACTATGAAATTTACCAGTTATAATAAATTCAGTACTTATCTTCAGACCTATTTGTGAGGTAAATTTTTGTTTGAAGAATTATATAACTGCCCTTTTTGACTGGTCAAGTGCACACTTTTAACCAAATTTATCCCAAAGGTAACTTGAAATCCAATGGGCACTGGATTTGAGTTTTCTTTATCTGATGTGACACTGGAAAAATGTGTTTTAAGAGGCTGGCGTGTTTTCTGCTTAAATAATGTGCTGATTTTCTAAATGTTCTTATGTATATCACAACTACAATTAACATTTAGGGGCATAGCTTTTAAAATTGGAATTTAAAACATCTTATTTAAAAAGCTGTGCATGTTCTTATATAAAGCCCCGCTCTATAATTAAGTTTACTGTGTGCTTCAAAATGTTGTAAAACACAGTTGTCTTAGGGAGGAAAACAAGAGGGTCATTTAATTTTGTTTGTTGAGTGAATTTTCTGGTGTGAGTTGTGGAAACCAGTCTTATAATTAGACTCACACCTCATATAATTAAACAATCACCATAGGGAGAGCTATTCTTAATAAATGCCAGTGTTTTCTATTTCTGCTTCATTATATAAACAGGCTTCAGTAGAGACCTTTGTTTTACAGAAAGGAACCTTAGCTTTGAAGTTCATCCTCGTTAACATTCAACCTTTCACTATCATTTTATAAGTTAAAAAAGAAAATGTTTACTATGAGGAAACAGCAGCACTGACATACCTTGGATCAAAGTTTCCTTAAAATGCCATACAACAAAAAAGATTCAAGAATTTATCTCTTATTGAGCATTCTCCACCCCACCTCCTACTCCTCTACCCTAAGCAGCTTCTTTTCCGCTATAAAGTTATTAGTTCAGAAACCATGCAAATAGGTTAACACAGTATATCCTTTTCGTAGTAAAATTATAACTTCCTTAGTCTAAGGAAGTACTTTCTGGGTCTACCTTCAATTAATAAGACTACCATTTTCTGAACTTTCTTCTTGTTGCCCAGGCTGGAGTGCAATGGCACGATCTCGGTTCACTTCAACCTCCACCTCCAAGGTTCAAGTGATTCTCCTGTCTCAGCCTCCCAAGTAGCTCGAATTACAGGCATGCACCACTACGCCCAGCTAATTTTTTGTATTTAGTAGAGACATGGTTTCACCATGTTAGTCAGTCTGGTCGCAAACTCCTGACCTCAGGTGATCCACCCGCCTCAGCCTCCCAAAGTGCTGGGATTACAGGCATGCATCACCGTGCTCGGCCCATTTCCTGAACTTTAACATTTACTGTGGACCAGGCACTGTGTTAAAACCAAAACCTTATCTCAATCTTTAGAACAATCCTATGAAGTCAGTACCATGATTATTCCCATTTTGTTCTTGAAAATATTAAAGGTCAGAGACAGAGGTTAACAAAGTCTCACAGTTAATGTGTGGCAGAGTTGGGTTGAAGCCCAGGGCTGTCAGATCTGGCATTGAGAAAGAACACTTACATAGTGAAGCTATCAATAAGGACCTATCAGAAAGTTGTGATAAAGAATTCAACTCAACTATACTAATCAAGTGATTTGCACCACTGTGGAAATTATTTTTATGGAGTTCAGTAACTGCATTGATAGTAAGGACTTCTATTATATATATTCTTCTTACTAAGTCTTTGAAAATAGTTGTGAAACTGGTAACTAGACTATGTGTTCCAAGTGGCAATGAGAGTTTTTGACAGGATACATATTATTACTTTTTGAGATGGAGTTTTGCTCTTGTCGTCCAGGTTGGAGTGCAAAGACACAATCTCGGCTCACTGCAACCTCCGCCTCCTGGTTTCAAGTGATTCTCCTGCCTCAGCTTCTGGAGTAGCTGGGATTACAGGCGTGTGCCACCACGCCCAGCTAATTTTTGTATTATTAGTAGAGACGGGGTTTTACCATGTTGGCCAGGCTGGTCTCGAACTCCTGACCTCAGGTGATTCACCTGCCTTGGCCTCCCAAAGTGCTGGGATTACAGGCGTGAGCCACTGAAGCTGGCCATGATTTAATTTTTAAGATTAAAAAATAGGATAAAGAGTTTTGGGGCAGAAAAGAAGCATGTGATGGCTGTTTGTCAATGAAACTTCTGAGAAACAAGGAAGGAGGACTGCCTATGATTATATCTAAATGCTACAATAAATTTGACTGACAAGAGGGACGTAGGAGACCCCGCATAGAAAAGATGTTTTAATGAAAAGGAAGTGAAACACCAAGTCCACATATAAATTTTTAATAAACTTTTTGTGTCTATGTCATATTTCATAATATGCTTTTCCTAAATGCTTAACCTAGGAAAACCATACATGTTTAACAGTGTGGTTTATGAAATGAAAGCAGTAATAATTTGACTCTTCAGAACCGCTTCATTTTGGACTATGTCAAGCTCTCTAATCTTTTCTCCTCAATGGTAGACCATGGTTAAGGGACAAATGATAACGTACAAGGTTTTCAATTGCTAACTACCAAATTTTCATAGGTTACAGTATTACTCAAAAAGTTGTTTTTTCTCGTTTCTTCAAATTTTGAAATAACTTGCTTTGCTGACTCATCTGACTATATTTTTAATGAGGACTGGCTTTATTAGCACTTATAGAAAAAAAGCTCAGCACTCCACATTGAGAGCCAAATCAAAGAGATGGTTACTTGTAGTGTGGAGTAATGTATGCTCCGTCTCTCCTTACAACGGAGCCAAAGGTCACAAACATTTACAGAAAACCTGCTTATGTCCCAGGTACTCTGCTAGGCACTTTCCTAACTTGTCTAAAGTCACAGCATAGGCTGGGTATGGTGGCTCATGCCTGTAATTCCAGCACTTTGAGAGGACGAGGTGGGCAGATCACCTGAGCCCAGGAGTTTGAGACCAGCCTGGGCAACATGACAAAACCCTACCTCTACAAAAATAAGCTGGGTGTGGTGGTGTGTGCCTGTAGTCCCAGCTGCTCAGGAGGCTGAGGGAGGAGGATTGCTTGAGCCCAGGAGGTAGGGTTTGCAATGAGCTGAAACTGCGCCACTGCACTCCAGCCTGGGCTACAGAGCAAGATCCTGTCTCAAAAAAAAAAAAAAAAAAAAAAGTCACAATACATAAGTCATAGAGCTGGGATTCAAATTCAGGTCTGTCTGAATATAGAGTATTTTCTGCTACATTATATCAGTTACTGAGGGTAATTGAAAAATTTAACACTTATCATGGACCAGGCACTATGTTAAAACATTATCTCATTAATCTTTACAATGATCCTATTTAAAAATCTGTAGCTGTAAAAGTATTTTATAAAACATTTATACAAAAATCATCAAGAATCTTCATGGCAAGTTAAAATGTTTTTAAACAGTTTGAGGTCACCTTGATGGTCATTCCACTACCCATTTCTCAGTTTCTTCAGCAAAATTTCCTTTCACTTATAGCTAGCTACCTGACCATCCTACACTAAATAAGCAGATAATTTAATCTTCCAACTTCTTGAATTTGTGTGTTCTTTTATGTACACATGTTGGCTGACTGGAACAGAAGGAGGCAGGGGGTATATATGAGCAAGTATGGTTTATTATGGACAAATGGTAGAAAAATGTTACTAATATCTATAGCTAAGTTCCTTAAGTCATGTAGAGAGACTGTTATTAAGTTTGCTTTATTTTTCTATTGAATCAAGCACTAGCTACCAGTTGCAGTTAGTTTTATTGTGCCTTCCAAATGCACAGTTAGCTTTGCTTTATCAATAACCAAATAATAAACTAGGTCCCAATGGTCATGTCCACATCTAGATTGTTCAGGTGATCAGGAACTCTTTTATTTGTGTGCTTTAGCTTTTAGTTCTTGGTTATATCTACAAAGAAAACAGAAAGAAAAATAATCATCAATAATAGATAAACTTATGGTAAGGAGAGAATGGAAAGCATACTCCATTTCTTCTTTCTTGGTGGTCAAGTAGCTATACAGTTGTAAACAGAATCTTCCCGGGGTGCTTATAGGTAGAAACAGGCAGAAGGGAAAGGATTCAAAGAGTTCATTTGCATCTGGATTTTGTTTCAGATAATAAGATGACAAATGCCAAAAACTTTTTTTTTTTTGAGACAGAGTCTCGTGCTGTCACCCAGGCTGAAGTGCAGTGGTGGGATCTCGGCTCACTGCAAGCTCTGCCTCTGGGGTTCATGCCATTCTCCTGCCTCAGCCTCTTGAGTAGCTGGGACTACAGGCGCCCGCCACCACTCCTGGCTAATTTTTTGTATTTTTAGTAGAGACGGGGTTTCACTGTGTTAGCCAGGATGGTCTTGATCTCCTGACCTCGTGATCTGCCTGCCTCAGCCTCCCAAAGTGCTGGGATTACAGGCGTGAGCCACTGTGCCTGGCCTGCCAAAAACTTTTAACAGTTTAGCTGACATATAGTTTCCTGTGCAAAAGTATTATTTTAATAAATATTCTCATTCTAGAATTCTACAAGAGTGTGACAAACATGTGAACATATGTATAAAGTTTAGTAAAATGTGGTCATCTAGAATTTTTAAATTTATACTCACAAAGCACCTTTCCTAAGAATAAGATCAACAGGTAAAGTAAAATATACTAATCACTAAAGTAAAATATCACTCAAGTAAAATATACTTCTAACCACTAAGGTAAAATATACTTCTATGATGCAGGCAGGCTATTGGGTTAACAGCCTGTAAACACTTAAATTCACTAACGCTAAGGACCATTTCCTCAATTCTCAATCCAAAGAAGTAACCACAGAGCCAGTCTTTCCTTCCCTTCTACCATTCCTTGGGCTTCATTTACTATTCCTCCCAGCTTATAATGGAATGGAGAATAGTATAAGCACAAGAAGGATACTTATTCCACGAAGCTAACCATACCTCCTAGGTTTCTCAAAAGATCCTGATTCCAAATATTTGATCATAATGTCATTATCATAAGTCACCGACAATATTAACTACTGAGTAAATAGTTTAAAAATTTCCAGTGCTCATGGAACACTTTCCAATCAAAGCAAAGACCTCACTCTAAATATCATTTCCAATACTACATAATACATTTAAGTTCCAATTTATTATACACAATTGAAAGTAAGTGATAAAAGGTTTACATATTAATAAATCATAAACTGTATATATTGTCTTAATAAAAGAGATTATGTGAAATGGTTAACCATCTAAACGATGCACAGTTAAATCTAAAAACAAGGTAACATACTGCTTAACTGATTTTAGCCAGTTAACTGGTAAACTTATTTGTAAACCCCTAGACTTTTCTAGAAATGTTAAATTTCTACTTTAGGTACTTCTTGTCTTAGCATTATATATGAATCTTTAAAAAAAAAAAATTAAGTGTCACCTGAGTAGCTTTTGAAACAGTTTTAAAAATATCTCTGGTAGGCTTACCTCCAAATACGAAAAAGCTGAGAGGCTCCTGCTGTCCCCACAAAGAAATTAACAGCAAACAGACTCCAATTTTTTGGAATAATTACAAGTGAGTACCTTGACCAAATAAACCCTGTTGAAACAAAATGTTACTTTAAAAAGCATACATACTGCTGCAATAACTTCAGTGAATACTTAATATTGAGTAAAGTAATTACAACAATAATGTAGGATGAGGGACAAAGAAATGCTATATTCTGAATTTTCAATAATGTTTCTGTAGCTTAGTGTCACAGAAAATACTCAATTCTTACATGAAAGAGGAATCTTTAGAGTAAAGTGACTATTAACTGTAATTTTCTTCCCACTTATAAAAATATACTCATGGCAAAACCCTGAAAAACAAAAGCCCATTCAGATACTTATTCTTCCTCTGACTCTCCCATCCATAATTAATAACTTTCTAGACATAATACTGTTAATTCCTTTGGTGTGGGTGTATTTCAAACACTAAGCCACTAAATAAACTGATACAAAACAAAACAAAAATCATTTATGTTCTACAAGGAACACAGAAGATATTTGTTTAATTTACCTGTAGCCATCAAAACAGCAGATTGAGCTGTGCTAAGTTTTTCTGCAGGTCTGGCCATATCAGCCAATCCAGCACACACCAACCCCTACAGATTAACACATAGAAAGAAAAAAAGTATCATGAGTGTGGAGTAATAGTTTTAACTTTAAGCACAAAACATTTTTGAGATTTCCATAAGTTAGCAGCTATAAGTTTAGTATCCATTCATTAAGAAAATGTAGACTACAACAACAAAAAAGCACAATGAATTAAAAAACTGCTTTTTGAACTAATTTTACTTTGTTAGGTACACTAAGCAGTCTCATATATCTGAAAGTCAGTAGTACATATATAGATAAGATATATACGTATGCATTATATGCACATACATTTTTTTGTCTACTTATTTCGCATATGAATTTATATATTCTTTATATATGTCAGGAACCACTAACCACTAGCATGGAAGATACCTGAAAGCTGTTAAGGATATTTGTATAGATTCTTCCTTTGATGTTTTCTGCCAATGTTATTATTTTTAAATTAAATTAAATTTTAGATTTGGGGTACATGTGCAGGTTTGTTACATGGGTATATTGTGTGATGCTGAAGTTTGGGCTTCTAATGAATTATTTTTTAAAAGTATAAGTATCAGAAAACCTGTTATAATTCTAGTTTTTTGGTTAGATCATATATTATTATCATTATTATTTTTAGACACAGTCTCGCTCTGTCACCCAGGCTGCAGTGCAATGGTGCGATCTCCGCTCACTGTAACCTCCGCCTCCCAGGTTCAAGTGATTCTCATGTCTCAGCCTCCAAGTAGCTGGGATTACAGGCATGTGCCACTATGCCTGGCTAATTTTTATATTTTTAGTAGAGACGGGGTTTCACCATGTTGGCCAGGCTGGTCTCAAACACCTGATCTCAGGTGATCCGCCCACCTTGGCCTCCCAAAGTGCTGCGATTACAGGTGTGAGCCACCAGGCCCGGCCTGGCTGTAAGACCACTTTTCTTTAACATCAGCATATATGTGGCAATCATGCGTTCTTGCTCTCAACAGATGAGCTGTATTTTTACCAAGTCATTATGTTTGTCCCCCAATCTGTTTATGCCAGTTTTACTTGTTAATGTAATTTATATGATTTAATAAATTTTTTTTAAACTAAGCTGGAAATTATATAGGATGCACTATAGTATAATTTATCCAGGATAGAAAATGTGGAGCTCAAAAATCCATACACAAATAAAAGCTTTAGCTTTAAAAAAGACTGATTGTCAAAGAATATATATTTATATCCTTTAGGTTAAAATAAAATATTTAAGGTACATAGGTTTTTTTTTCCGGATTATCCACTTTGACCTTTATGATTAGTTATGTGGTTTCAACTAAAGTGGTTACGAAGGACTCTACTATAGTTGTATGTTTGAAGGCACACGGTCTAAGAGTCTTAATGTTATAGAACATATGTGGCTTGCAGAAGCAACTGTTATGTGACATGTATAGAATTCTACAGATTAATTATCAAATACTCTGGGATAATAAAACACAGTAAGAGGTACATAAGGTAAGTATCTAATAGAAGTCTCCCGACCAGAGAACAAAACACAGAAGTTTCTATTGCTATGCTGTCATCTGGAGACTATGCAAGATTTCAACATGTACTTAAAATAGATGTTCTTAAAGAGACAGATAGTCAAGAAGGCATTTATGAGTATATAATGCTGTCAACATCTCATAACAGTAATGAACCAGGTCAAATAAACACCAAAGTTACTGATAAAACCAATAAACTCCTAAACTGTGGTAAATTCGAGGTCAAAGAAGCTCCTAAATTTATTGTGAACAGATGAAATCACTCAAACTTTTTAAATGATTGAATACTTCAGCAATCAATTCCACTATAAAGACATATAATTACTATGTAATTTTAAGCGTAGGTGGTGAAAGAAGGAAATGGTAATGTAACTTCCATTAGTATAGCAGGTTTTAGGATCTTTTCTCAATACGTAGATATGAAAAAAAAAAAAAAAACCCTGCTCCCTAGATCTCTGTAAAATACAGTTCCCTAATCACTTATATTCTAATCTTGTCACTTTATCGTTGAGGAGACAAAAATGACAAAGAGACTAAACTTGCCCAAGGCCATAAAATTGAGTCATAACCAATTCTAACTCTAACATTCTCAACCACTTGAATTTACAACTGAGTTTCTGAATTGTTCTAACCATTTTAATAGTACATTTAAGAGAATTACAACAGCCCATCACTCAACAACAACAAAAAACAACTTGATTAAATTAAAGACAGGCAAAGGACTTGAATAAATATTTCTCCAAAGAAAATACACAACTGACGAATAAGTACAATAAGTATATGTTCAGCATGACTAATCATCAGGGAAATGCAAATAAAAACAAGATATCTAACACTCATTAGGTGCCTATCATAAAAACGAAAACAAAAACGCTCCCCCATCAAAAGTTTACAAGTGTTGATGAGGATGTGGAGAAATTAAAACCCTTATGAATTGCTGGTAGAAATGTAAAATAATGTAGTTGCTGAGGAAAACAAAAAATATTAAGCAGAATAATCATATGATCTAGCAATTCAACTTCTGGGTGTATACTAAGAAGAATTAAAAGTATTGACTTAAAAGGTATTTGTACATCAATGTTCATGGTAGCATTATTCACAGCAAAAATGTGGAAGCAAACCAATTGTCCAATCAACATATAGATGAATAAACAAAATGTAAATACATACAATGGAATGCTATTCAGCCTTAAAAAGAAAGGAAATTCTGACACATGTGACAACATTAATGTACCTTGTGGACATTATGCTAGGTGAAATAAGCCAACTACAAAAAGACAAATACATTTTGATTCCATTTACAAGAGGTACTTAGAGTAATGAAATTCATAGAGACAGAAGGTAGAATGGTGGTTGCCAGGGACCGGGAGAAGGAGAATGGGGAATTATGGGTACAGAGTCTTACTTTTACAAGATAAAAAGGGTTCTGGAGATTGGCTAACAATGATGTAAATGTACTTAACACTACTGAACTGTACACTTTGAAAATGGTTCAGATAGTAAATTTTATGTGTATTTTACCACATTAAAAAAAAAAAAAAGCCTACAGACCAGTAGTTTTCAAACTTTAGAGGGCATCAGAGAATCATCTGAAGAGGTTATGAAAACACATCTCACCGGACTCCACGTCTAGAGTTTTAGATTTAGTAGGTCTGTAATGGGGCCTAATAAGTTCTCAAATGATGACACTGCAGGTCCAGAAAGATGACACTGAGAAGCACAGTTATAGAACCAAACTGGCCCTTTCAACATAAAATCAATGATTTGCTACAAACAGCCACCACAATTGTTTTTTTCCAGCTAAGTGAGAACTTTAAGAAAGAAAACTCTGGGGAAGAGTAAAAGCACTGGGCTTGGAGTCAGAAGTCCTAGGTTCCGTCATTTACCAAATGCTAATATTTATACCCGAATAAATCCATCTGCTTTTTGAGACTAACTTTCCTTACCTATATTTTGGTGTTAGCACCTTCAGTTCTCATACTAAATTAATAATAAAAGTTAACTTGGGGGTTCTAACTAGTTTAATGCTTTACTTAGTAATAAAATTTCAGAATGAAATTTCATGTCCCTATGGCACACAATTTTAAGTTTTTTGATAACAAGTATGTTCCCAGAAGGCCTCTTATCTAAAGAGTTCAGAAAAACTAGACAGTTGCTTTATGTAGAAAATGGTATGTCTGAGAATATTTGCCATGAAATAATCGAGAGGCATAACGAGAATATTCTAAAGCATATCCTTCATAAAAGTTACTTCAAATTAGTAAATTCCTATTAAGGAATTTTTCTTTCCGTAGCTTCTGCAAAAACTCAAGACTTACCCATTTCATAATTGGAGCCCAGAAAAAAACTGTTCTGGGACCTGAAAAAAGAAAAAAAAAGAAAAATTCAGGAATAAACCAAGTATCTTATACATGTCTTTTAACAGCTGTCACCAAATTTTAAAAACCAAAAGATTTATCAATCTATTTTTAACCACTTTTACTATGCTTTTTGCATACTTTGTATTTCAGTTAACATTTAGAGAGGTACCACAGTATCACAGTACAGTTGACCCTTGAATAACACAGGTTTGAACTGCACAGGTTCAACTATATGCAAAATTTTTTCAGTAAATATACTGCCATATAAAAACATTTTAGGGAACCTTGATTCTAATGTACTTTCATACTAGGTTTACACTCAAGTAATACTCTCATCCCAAGTGAAAATGAACCCAGTGATAACACCCCATTTTTGTGCATTTTGGCTGAATTACTATAACAAATAGTTGGTTAATCTTAACATTAAGCAGCAAAATTTGAAAAATGTAAAAATGGCAGTTGCTTCCCTGCAACTTTTGCTTAGTATGCAGGTTTTGAAAAGTATCACCAGATAGTTCAAACTACTTGCCTTTGGCCTTAAGTGATAGCAATGCTACACATTCTATCCTCCACAATTTAACATAGCCCTTGATATTTTTATCCCTCTCAAACTAATTCACATTATTCTTACAGCAAATTCATTAATTCAATGTCATTTTAAAATCTACCACAGTACATTTTACATATTTTACTCTAGTTATTTGTAAATCTATGTATCTATCAAGATTATGACTTCCTCGAAGCTAGTGGCTCAATATTATTTATACTTGTATCCCTACTACCTAATAGAAAATAAAAAGGAAAGTTAGCAAGTAGAGTTGGAAGCAGTTTATACTAATATTTATTACCGTAATATACAATATGTATGTGTATATATAATATATAGATATATACACACACATATACAAATAACCTTTTTTTTTTTTTTGAGACAGAGTCTCGCTCTGTTGCCCAGGCTGGAGTGCAATGGCACAATCTTGGCTCACTGCAACCTCCACCTCCCGGGTTCAAGTGATTCTCCTGCCTTAGCCTCCCAAGTAGCTGGGATTACAGGCGCCTGCCACCATACCCAGCTAATGTTTTTGTATCTTTAATAGAGACAGGGTTTCACACCATGTTGGCCAGGCTGGTCTCAAACTCCTGACCTCGTGATCTGCCCGCCTTGGCCACCCAAAATGCTGGGATTACAGGCGTGAGCCACCATGCCTGGCCACAAATAACTTTTAAAGCACTTTAAAATTGTAAGTTGTTTTTATCAGCCTGATACTTAAATATCTGATAAGTCTGGCTTATGCGTTTAATAGTTTTAAAATATGCTTGCTGATTTTCTAATTTAATCCTAAAGTCCTACAGCAGTCTAAGTTTCATTTTCTCATTCTTCAGAGAAGCTGGGTATCATCATTAGAATAATTCTTCAAACACTAGAAAGATCATGGCACAAATCCTGTGGTTCCTTGTGGGCCTACTCAGCCAATTATAATGTTAAACTTTATTTTCTCACATACATCTGGTATCTAACCATTTTTACATTTTCTTGTGTATGTTTGAATTTTCCGTATTTTAAGTTGTAGAATAAATCTAGAAACAGTGCTGAAACAGCTGGTGAGAGAATTTAAACTATAAGGGAGTTCTAAATTTTGATGTTCTTACAGCTGAGTGAAAAACCTATCTATATTCAGTTTCTGTTATCCAGTTCTCTAAACAGCATTGTTCTGGGCACAGCCACCATACATATAGAACTCTAGCCACATCCTTTTCTCTCTACAAGATATAAAATAATTTAGTTTCTTCTTTGGTTAAGACTAGGCTGGAATTTGAAAAGAAATTTTTACGAAGGGAAAAAGGGGAATATAAAAGAAAACATGAAGCCATTGAGTTTCAGAATATATAATCCTAATTTAACTAAATCTTAGCCCAGGTCAGTGGTTCTTAACCAGGAGTGTCCCCGCCAGGGGAATTTTTAGTTGCCCAACTGTGGTGCTCCAACTGCTGCAGATGGTGCTGCTGCCGCTGCTGCCGCCATCTCGTGGGTAGAGGCCTGGGATGCTGTTAAACATCCTCCAATGCACAGGACAGCTGCTCCAAGAAAGTAGAAGGTTAAGAAATCCTGGCCTAGGCCAACTGATAAGCTGGGCAAACATTCAACCAGTTTCATGCTATTTTATGGATCTTCAGTTTATGCTGTCCCTTCTCAATATCCTGCTTAGTCTTTACCTAACTCCTATCCATCAGAAACTCATCTCAGGTTGCCTCTCCTAAGGAAGCCTTAAACAAACAAACAAACAAACAAAAAAACTACAGGTTAGGCTAAATGCTCCTTCTCTTAACTACCGAAGTAGCCTGTATATTCTTCTATCATTTTCTGTTAAAATGATTATTTATGTATCTGTCACATTAACCCGAAGACAAGGTCCATTTCTTAATCTTCCTTGACAAATAATAAGTATGTGCCACCAGAACTGAATTGGATTCACCATGTTCAGGATAGACGCTAATCAAAGATATTCAAACTTTGTATCTGACCCAGATTTGCCTCAACACTGCTTCATCCTCAAGGCTGGAATTTGCTGTTTACTCATCTCTAGGGACATTAGGTTCCCTTTATGCCAAGGATATATTAGATTTCACTTATTAGTTACTCTACTCTTAGACCAGGGCTCTCTTCCCCTGAGTCTGATAACATAATGTACTAATCCTATAAAACAGTCTTTTCAAACTCTCTGGAAATTTAGGGTGAGATCCCAGGATTCCTATCATTACACCTGGTTCATTTTTCTTTGTCACACACAGTGTCTCTCGCTCATATGCATTATCAATTACTAAGTTTAATTTTTATCCTGGCATGGAGTTTCATCAATCAAGAGTCAGTCAGTGTATTGTTTCAGTCTCTCACTGAATGGGTGTTCATTTTTACTTTGAACTCTTCAGCAGACTTCTCTTGTTCTATTTCAAAGCTGGAGTTTCTCTTGTCACCCCAAAACTGTTTTCTGAGAAAAGTCTCCAGATTCCGGTTCCAAGCTTAAATGGTTGACAAGCTTAAATGGTTGATCCTTTGGGGTTAATGAATAGTCAATCTTTTCAGTAGGTTTGCCTGGTAACTAATTTACTAAACTGCCCAGAGCTAGGTAATAGTTTTACAATATTAACAGCACGCCCTTCCCCACCAAACCAAACAAGAACTGAAAAAACTTCAACCATCAAATTATGGTTGCTAGAACCTGGACCAAGAGAGGTATTTTAGTGAGTGAATAATTTTAAACTATGAAAACAAGCTCTAATTTCAGTTTAACAACTGCTATGTACTAAACAGAAAAATAGCAGTAGCAAATACATAAGACCTTCTAAATTGCTAATTTTTCTGAGATACTAGAAGATGTGGACAAGTGACAAAAAAAATCAGAGTCTAATATCTACAAATGCAAACAGTGTTTTCTTAACTGTTAAAAAAAAGAAAAAACGGTCACATAATGGGTTAACAAAATTTTAAAGAAAACTTAACCCTTTCATTTTAATGCTAATTAGCATTCAATTAACATTTCTTAGCTTATTTTCTGTAAGAGTAAATAAGTCAAATAAAGCTAGACAAGTACATTTAGACATATATAAATCAGATACAGAGGCTGTCTTCCAGAAAACAGCAATTGATCAACAGTGGATATGGTAGTGAAAAAACATTCCAACTTACTTCAACATTTCTAAACATAAAGTTTTGACAAAACAAAGCACTTAGAAATAGGTATCACTCAAATAGTGACAATACAATGTCACATGTGTCATTCTAGACCTAGAAAACACAGGCTTATGTTCTGTACAATGACACAGCTATTCTTATGGGAGAGCATAAAAATAGATAATTATGACACGTGAAATGATTATAATACCATAATATTAGAATAAGCAGATGTATAAACTAACAGATACCTGGCCAACATCCATTATGATAAATGAAATAACTTGATTAGGTGGAAACTTTGAACTGCTGAAAATATACTGAAGAAAAATCTCCTCAAAAGACATTAATTTATAGCCCAAGATGAAGAAAATTGTCCACATCAGACATACTATATATCCTTTTAGAAAAACAATTAACACATTTTCATCTTGTTTCTTAGAACACTACTACTGGATGTTGAAGAAGGCCTCCAATGCTGACAATTTAGAAACATTAAACAAGTATTTAAAATGTCTATATATTTAGGCTGGGCACGGTGGCTCACACCTGTAATCCCAGTACTTTGAGAGGCCAAGGCGGGTGGATCACCTGAGGTCAGGAGTTTGAGACTAGCCTGACCAACATGGAGAAACCCTGTCTCTACTAAAAATACAAAATTAGCCGGGTGTGGTGGCGCATGCTTATAATCCCAGCTACTTGGGAAGCCTGAGGCATGAGAATCGCTTGAACCCGGGAGGCAGAGGTTACAGTAAGCCAAGACTGCACCATTGTGCTCCAGCCTGGGCAACAAGAGCGAAACTCTGTATCAAAAAAAGAAAAAAAAAAAGTCTATACATTTTTTTTTTTTTTTTTGAGACAGAGTCTCGCTCTGTCGCCCAGGCTGGAGTGCAGTGGCCGGATCTCAGCTCACTGCAAGCTCCGCCTCCCGGGTTTACGCCATTCTCCTGCCTCAGCCTCCCGAGTAGCTGGGACTACAAGCGCCCGCCACCTCGCCCGGCTAGTTTTTTGTATTTTTTAGTAGAGACGGGGTTTCACCGTGTTAGCCAGGATGGTCTCGATCTCCTGACCTCGTGATCCGCCCGTCTCGGCCTCCCAAAGTGCTGGGATTACAGGCTTGAGCCACCGCGCCCGGTTTCATTTTAAACTATGAACTATTTTCAAGAATAATGAAAAATACAGACTATAAGTTATTTTGTGTTTTATTGTCTTATTTTTAAAGTGAAACTCACGTTTTTAAATTCAAACTTTTCATAGAATTTGAGAAATTCTACAAGTGAACACCATAAGCAAATAATAATAGACAGAAATTTTCAAATTAACAAATTTAGTTGCCTTGAACTTCGATGAACCTATCAATAAACTGATATAAACTTACTTCCTAATTTCCTTATTTGAGAGAAATTACTGTTAATAAAATATTATATGAATTCTACCCAGAAAGTAGGCCACCTATTGTATATATGATTCCCTCCCTAAGTAAAGACTTACTTTTTGGAATAGAATAGGTAATTTTCACTCTCAAGCACATATACACACTTACAAATACTGAATTGAGGTATTCACTATACTCCTCTGTGAAAAATCAAGTTTCTTACTGAATGCTAAGAGGTCATAAAATCACTAAATTTCCCTACCTCTTCCCATCCCTTTCATGCCACTCCTTTATGATTTGTTACTTTTTAACACCCCTCTTAATTCCTTACATTACACAAGTTTACCTGTTTACTATCATGTGACAAACTAGATACAAATCCTTCCAATATGTAAAGGTTAATCTTTGATGTGGATACTGATGGCTAAAAATCATTCATTTTTATTTGTGCCAAAGCTAGTTCTGATTTAACACTAAGAACATGACTAAGCTACCATTTAGAACCATATAATTTTAATATTTTCCACAATGCCTTGGAAATAGCTATGACTAAAATAGTACCCAAAACATCATGGGTAGATAATGTTTTTAAAAATGTTGACTGAAAATACACTTTGGTTTGAAATTCCAGAGTAAAGAACAGGTAAAGCAACCAAAATAGCCAAGATGCATCTTAGGGATGATACGTTTTAAATTTACTTATTTCTTCAGGTACGAAGAATCAGTTACTTTTAGATTTAGAGAGACTGTTGAAATCATCTGCTGTAGGCACTCATAAATCAGGCAAATGAGGCCCAGTAAACAAATTACTTGTTTAAAATAAATAACTCAGCAAGGATAAAAAACTAGATCCCTAAATCATAATCTAACAATAATTATATGACTTTCCCCAATGAAATCTGAGTTTCCCGAAGGTTCTGAATGTAGGAAAAGTCCTAAGAGAATACCAAATTATAGATTATTAGATGGAAAAGACTTTAAGGAAAGTTCAAGCTCCCTCATTTTTATAAATGAAAAAGATGAGACACGAACAAATTAAGTAATTTGTCTTACACTCAGGAAATTTAGGGTGAGTTCTGGATAGAGCAAGGACTAGAACACAGTTTCTTTGATCCCAGTCCTCTTTCTACTATACCATACTGCACTTTGAACATATTTCATTCTCTGTTATAGGCAAAATTAATATTTTACATGACCTGGAAATGAAAAGCTATTTATAGCTTTTCTTAGGGCTTTTTTCTCCTTTAGCACATCTGCATAAACAGTTCTAATTTCTTAAAATTAGTTTAAAAGCAGGATAGCACAGAAAAAAATATGTTAAGTGTTGAACAACTACATCAAGGGTGACATTCTGCTCTGTCACCCAGGCTGGATTGAGTGCAGTGGCGCGATCTTGGCTCACTGCAACCTCTGTCTTCCGGGTTCAAGCAATTCTCCTGCCTCACCCTCTGGAGTAGCTGGGATTACAAGCGTGCACCACCATGCCCAGCTAAATTTTGTATTCTTAGTAGAGACAGGGTTTTACCATGTTGGGCAGGCTGGTCTCGAACTCCTGACTTCAGGTGATCCGCCCGCCTTGGCCTCCCAAAGCGCTGGGATTACAGGTGTGAGCCACCGTGCCTGGGTGATATTCCTTTTTATGAACTCTTCTGAGAATACAAACTCTGTGTGGGTGGGTTGTTATTTTATCCACTGATTTATCCCGACTGCCAGAATAGTATCTAATATACAACAGGCCCTCTATAAATATTGAATAATTCAACTTTCTTGGTAGCTGATTGTTTGAAGAGATTCTATTTTTCACTAATATTTTACAATTGTATTTGAAATTCTAATTTTACATCTATTTTAGTTCTCTCTTTAAATAAAGTTATTGCTTTAAAAAATAATATATGTATATTTAGTGTAAATATTTAAACATATTTAATATACACTTAAGAATATATATGGACATATATTAATATCTTAGACTGGCATTTAGATTCTTCACTGACAATCTGTGGCAACAAAATAAGTTCTAATAGAGATGCAATGGAAACTATGTAGGTATGTACACTGATTATTGGTCCACATTTGATTTTATTTGCATATAATAGAACAATATATATTTGAACTAAGTTGCATTTAACTATCTACTGTAACATCAATTCTCTTAGCATTGAATTTAAAATTTTTATGATACAGATATTTCCTTATAAACACTGATAACACTGGTTCATTTAATTTATTTTTATTTCAAAAGAAATATCTTCTAGGTCTTTAAAATTAAGCTAATTATCTTATCTAGGAAAAATGCAAATATTCTTATTTAGACTTTAAAGTAACTTTTCCCATGAGTCTTCAGAAGGGAACCCATGTAATGTTGAGAATGATATTCTCAGCACCAGCACACTAAGCACTGCAACAAGTTTCAGAGAATTATTTTTTCAAAAGCTCTTCCATGTAAGCCAAAATGTAATTCAATAAAAGGAGAGCTACAATGCGTTAAAATGATATGGTTCGGATAGCTGTTTTTGGGACTAACTTCACCAAAGGATAGTTTTTAGACTCTTTAGAGCTGTGGTCTTCCAGCTCCTTTTGAACATATGCCCCATCAGTAAAAACAATTTGCGCATACATCCTCTTTATAAATTGTTTATATATTTATAAATTATATAGAATTACTGCCCTAATATATTTTTGTATTACAGAATGTACACACAATGAAAAATTTAAATGGATGAAATAACAGTAAATGTTAATAGAAGTTCTATGATTTTCTTCCTACATTCCAATGTTTCATTGTGTGCATCCCTTGGGATGACTCACCCCGTTCTGGAACTCACAAATAAATGACACTCCTCCACTGCTAATTTTTTGTTTTCCTTAATTAAGCTTTTAAGAAAACATTGGGGCCAGGTGTGGTTGCTCACACTTGTAATCCCAGCACTTTGGGAGGCCAAAGCAGGTGGATCACCTGAGGTTAGGAGTTTCAGACCAGCCTGGCCAACATGGGGAAACCCCGTCTCTACTAAAAACACAAAAATTAGCCGGGCATGGTGGCACGCGCCTGTAATCCCAGCTATTCAGGAGGCTGAGGCAGGAGAATCACTTGAACCAAGGCCAAGGTTGCAGTGAGCGCAGATCATGCCACTGCACTCCAACCCAGGGAACAGAGCAAGACTGTCTCAAAAAAAAAAAGAAAAGAAAAGAAAAGAAAAAATAACATTGGGCAACATAACTTCAAGGTTATTTGTTTGACAAACACTGGAGTACAGCTATGCAACTGGCTAGTGTGGAGTCACATATTTTATAGTCAGGTGGGGGATAATGCGGGGACTGACATCCTTTTTGTGAGTTGAGGAACTTGACGGAGACACACATTTGGCTAGAACTCTATTCCTTCTCTACAGAGGCAGATCATGACATGCCAGCAACAAGACATAGGCAAATGGATAATGAGAGCCTCAAAACTCTGGGTCATAGGTCAGAGTTGCAATACTGTGACTAAAATATATATTTATACATAAAAATATTCTTTTTTTTGTTTGTTTTTTGAGACAGAGTCTCGCTCTCTTGCCAGGCTGGAGTGCAATGGCGCGATCTTGGCTCACTGCAACCTCCGCCTCCTGGTTTCAAGCGATTCTCCCGCCTCAGCCTCCCAAGTAGCTGAGATTACAGGCACCTGCCACTACGCCCGGCTAATTTTTGTATTTTAGTAGAGATAGGGTTTCACCATGTTGGTCAGGCTGGTCTCGAACTCCTGACCTCAGGTGATCCGCCCAACTCAGCCTCCCAAAGTGCTGGGATTACAGGCATAAGCCACTGCACCCCACTAAAAACACATTCTTGTTACCTGTCGAGACATACAGTGTCAGCGATAAAATTAAATCTCAAACATTTAGAATCAGCAATGTATGATTTCCAACTGTTAAAATTGTAGCATTTCATATCATTTAATAAACTCCTTGTAGTTGAATCTAGACAAATGCTTCAATGATAATTCAATAACAAATACTGTTAGGCAAAATAGTATGCAAAATCCTTGAATATTCACTCCGGATAACTCTTAAGACAATAATCAGTGTTTCCTTAGATTTTATTACACACTCATCAGTCAACACATTTTTCAAGTTCCTCCATTTCTATACTGGTGTGCCTCCAACTTGTCGATCATAAATAATTTTGCTGTAATAGATATCCTTACTCTGCACGTTGTTCAAATCTCAGAACTGACAGTTATTGAGAGTCTAAGTGCAAACGCTGTGCTGCATGTTTCGGAGACATTAGATCATCTGATTTTCACAACAATCCTGAAATGATTATATAATTACTCCCATTTTATAGATGAGATAACTAAGGCAGGAATTTAGGGTCAAGGTCACACAGCCAAGACTGAAACGTAGGTCTATCTCCCTTCAAAGCCTAGCTCCTTTTACTACACTGAAAAAGGGGGTTAAAATAACTGAACGAATCCAAGGATTTTCAGATGAAATGCACATCCTACAAGTGAAAGGTAATCCCTCTTCATTCTGAAAGCTGACTAGTATTTTAAGCAGTAATTACAGGTGGCTAAAAACTAAAGCCTTGGAGAGGATCAAGATAAGACTACTCTCCAATTTCGTATTACTTTAAGTAGTTTAAAATTACTCTTACTCTGCCATGCCCTTATCCTACAGCTAAAACACAAAGCTTATGAGGGTCAGAGTTGACTTCACGTTCAGTTGACTCTGTAAAGCCCATATTATTACCAAAAGCATAGCTCAACCCTCCTTCCTGAAAATCTTATGCCACAAAACACAGCATAATTCCAAAAAAGCTAAATGTTAAAAGAACTAAACGGCAAATAAACAAAAACTTTTAAAATCACTAACAAACTCTCCTTAATGATCAGTTTTATAATGGGTTCAATATTGCAGTAAATAATATTAAGGGTTACACTACAGTATAATCCGGATGTTCAATTCATTCCATTATCAAACTGGAAGTCAGATTTAGTAACCAGTTCAGACTACAGAGAGCCGGTTCATAATCAGATAATGGGGGAACTAGACAACTTTCCTAATGATACCAACTGCAGAATACAGATTTTAACTATGTAGGAGAAAAAAAGCCACTTTTCGGGTAGCACTTCAGTCTTTCAATTTACAACACATTTTCTAGTTTGCCAAGTCTTAGGCTTGAAAGAGACCTCAGAATATATCTGATGTTAGCCTCTAGCCAAATAAGTATTATTACAACTCACTTTAGAGAAGAGGTAACAGAATTCTAGATCTTAAGGCATTGGAATGTTTCAGTTTCTTACAGAGTTGTTTTTTTGTTTTTTGTTTGTTTTTTTTTTTAACCACAAGAACACAAGTTTTCCAGTAGGCCAAGAGAGATGTAACATTTACTGAGCATTTACAAAGAGTCAAGCACATATGTTATCTGTCATTCTCGCAGACCGCATATTACACAACAGAGATCTAGGCTTTTGCTCAAGGTCACAACTATAATAAGTGGTAGGAGAGAATGAAATCCAGGTCTGTCCACACAAAAAACTCTGAGTAGAGCTTGTTCAACAATTTCATAAATAAGGACAGACTTAAAGAAACACACTGGACCTATGGGATGAGAAATGACACTGACTCAACCCTGGATGAAGTAAAGCATGCAGTTTGGGGGAGGGCTCAGTCTGCAGGCCTCTGCCAGCAGTAGCTGAAGAAAGTGTGACCTTTACTCCAAACCCTACAGTGCGACAAGCCACCCACCCAGCTCTGCCTAGCGTGGGTTAATATGCCACAATTCGAAAAGAGAAAGAGAATGAGTGTTTCATGGTGGCTGCAGACACTTTCGTGGCCGCAGAAGTTGAGAAGGCTCAAATTTGGAGGTCAGGTTTGGGTTGGAGTCGTGCGTAAGGGAGCGGATGTCACATAGGTGGGGAAGGGCGCTGACTTGAGATACGTTGGCTTAGGAAGAGATGTTGCAGGGGAGAGGGTGAAATGCAGAGGCTAGGAGAGTAAACGGCTTCACCTGAGGGGAAGGAAGGAGTTGGGGCTGTGGGATGCCTCTAGTGGCAGTTGTCAGAGGGCCTCTAAAAGGTCCATTTTAGAGGAAGGGGGAAGGAAGGTCTCGATAACGAGCCATTCGGGGTCCATTACCTGCTGGATGGTTGTACAACGGCCTCAATTTCTCGGGCAGCATCAGCTCCACTTTATCGAGGAGCCGGTGGTAGGTGGCCCGCAGGCCTCGGGCACCGGCGGCCGACATCGCCGCCGAGGGATCGTGAGCAGCCGGGTGGGAGCGTGGCTCTGTTCTCGTCCCTGGCTGACAACGAAGGGGAGCTAGTCACTTTTCCTTGCCACGACGCCTGGCGTCCGTCTCTCGCCTGGAGAGCCCTTCCCGCGGTTCTCGCTGCCCGGCTGTGAACCAAAAAGCTGCCGCCCGCACCCCGCGAAGGTTGAGGGGGCGGAGGCTGCCAACTGCCAGCCCCTGGTCCGCCTCCGCCCCGGCAGGAGAGAGGGAGGAGGAGCCTCGGCAACAGGTGCCAAAATAATCACCTCACCGAGTCCGCCCAGCGCCCTGCTGGCAGCGCGCTTGCGCACACTGAGCTGCCCGCCAGGATTGGCCCGCCCCGAGGCGCGGGCGGGGTGCAGCGGAACCCTCCTCTTTCTCCCCGCTGCCCTCGAAGCCATGTTGGAGAAGGGAAAGTGAAGCTGCGCCGGCTCTACTGCCCCTTAACTTTGACTAAGCAGGCCCGTAGTTAAAATGGGCTTTTCGGGCCTTCAGTGCCTAAAAATGATGCTGCACTATTCTCTTGCTTCTTTTGACTGGAGACTCGTGAGCGAGAGACTTTGAGTCGCTTCTCTCTCTACTCCTCTTTTATCCCTAGCGACTTAAGAATCTGGTTAGAGTGGCCCGAATGCATTTTTCCACGGTGAGGGCAGCCGCAGCACACACCAGCCTCAGTGCCCAAGGTGGTCGTCATCTCGCGAGAAAGGGTTGGCGGGGAGGGTATCCAGGACGAGGAGAGGGAGGAGTCGCCATCGCCTCCGCCTCCGCCTCCTCCTGTTGGAGGGGGGCCGAGGGAGGAGACTGTTGCTGATCTTTGGATGTTCTGGTTAGTCTAAGAAGGAGAGTATGAGGCGAGCTCCGGCCCGGGTGCGGCCGGGCTTCGGGGGCCCAGGCGCCGCTGCTGCCACCGCCATCTAACGCTGCGCCCTGGAGGCCCGGCGCGCGGATGGTGCCGGTGCGGCTCGGGTGTTGATCCGGTGTCCCCTCCCCCTCCTCCCCTCCCCCACGCGGTGGTCTCCCCTCCCACCCGGCTCAGGCAGAGCCATGTCTCGGGGTGGCTCCTGCCCACACCTGTTGTGGGACGTGAGGAAAAGGTCCCTCGGGCTGGAGGACCCGTCCCGGCTGCGGAGCCGCTACCTGGGTGAGCGGGGGCCCCGGGGCGGAGGCGCTGAGGTCGCCGCCCAGAGTGGGGGAGGGGGCGCACTGTCGGGGCTGTTGGAGGTGGGACAGCGTCTCGGCGAGGGTGCCCCGAGACTCTGGGGTGTTGGGTGGGGCCTCGGTCGCCGAATCCCGTGCCGGTGCCTCCCCCAGTCAAGCCCCCTATGCTTGCTGCCAGCCGCCGCCCTTGCTGGGTTTTCCTCGGAGGGCCGGGCCGAGGGCTGAAGGTACTGGCTTGTAAAGGTGTTGGGGTCGCTAATAGGTTGGGACTCGGGGGACTTGCGGAACCTCCAGGAGCTGCCGCGTTTAGAGCAAAAGTTAGCTCTTTTGCTCTTTTCCAGCGCGCTCTGCCCGCTGAGCCGGAGAACCTAAGTTGTTGCCCACCCTCGTCTTCGATCTCAAAAGGGTTTAGGTGTCGGCTGCGACGCGTTGACCACCCTCAGGGACTTCACGCTCCAGACAGAATCCGTGTAAACTGTTCTTGCGGCGCTGAGCCAAAACCTAAAAGTGATAGCTGAGCTCTCCCCACCCCCGCGCGCTCTCCCAGTTCCACTCTGTTCTTCAGTTCGTTTTGACCGCTTAAAGGTGGTGTAGGGTTTCACGTTCCTTTTCCCACCCCTGGAAAACACACTTGGCATTTACAGTTTCTTAGTTAAGCTTTCTAAAAACAACCTTCAATACTTGAGGGAACAGTATTCCACTTTTTTCGTTTTGCATAACATTTTTTTTTTTTTTTTTGAGGATTCTGGGTCACGCCCGAGTCAACTAAAAAGTTTGGTTTCGTAAAAATGGACGTACTTAGTAAAGGTCTTTTTTGTTTCTTCCTGTATACTCTTTACAGTTTTGCCATTTGCTAGGTAAAAAGTGTTTGTTGCTGTCATTTGTTTTTGATTTCAAGTAAAGAGAAGAAAATGAAATCTCATTACAGCCAACAGTTCTGGTTTGTAAATTATTTAAGAAAAGTTAGCATGCAATTTAATTCTTGCTTTTTAGTGTCTCAAGTAAAATACGAATACATTTTGTTTGTAGAAGCTCAATAAAAATGAAGCAAAAATCCCTTTGATCCCTCCCATTCAATTTCACTTCGCCACCCTTAGAAATAATATTTTCTGTTTTCTGAATATTCTTCCAGACCTTTTTGTTTGCATTCTTACAAGTACGTATGTATATGTACAAATGCTAGGGTGTGTGTGTGGTGTGTGTGTGTGTGTGTGAGAGAGAGAGACACCTGAATACATGGTGTCATATCGTAAACATTGTTTTAACTTCTCCACATTTTGGAGATCTTTCCATGGCAGTAAAAATAGATTATGTCTTTTAAATTATTACATAGTATGTAACATTATGAAGTACTGTAGTGTACTCAACCATTCTTATTTAAGTGGACGTTCGCCCTTACAGCATTGTAATGAACATCATTGTACAAGCTTTTGTGCATTTGTTGTAGGATAAGTACCTAGAGTGGTGATTAATCATTTTAAAATTGAACATAGCTAGAGTCTGCTTTTTTAAACTATTTGCCAAAAAAAGTGTGTAATATTTCTTTTAGAATTTATTTGTGGAGAGAGAACTTAATTTTAGCTTAATAAAACAAATGTTAACGTTGTTTTGCATGAATACATTGATAATTTGGTCCTTTATGTCAGTTGGACAGTTTAAGTACTTGTATACAGTTCTATATTTTAGCGTTTTCCTTTGGTTCAGTTACTTTAGCTATATCTACAAATAAGTTAATTAAAATATAACAAAACCATATACTTTCTTTTTCCTCTCCTACTCCGACTCCCTAATGGAAATGGAATTTGTATATTGGGTCTAGGGGAATTGAAGGGTTCACTGACTATAGTAGAAATCCTGAATTATAGTTTTTCAAATGTGTATATAGATATACACACACGTACATACAGGGAGTTCTTTATCTTAAATAGTATTTTAGATATGATATATACTCTTAAAATAGGACATTTTTGGAATGACTTCCTTTAAAGTGGTTTTCTAAGTACTTGAAAATACTTTTTGAAAGTATCGAGACTTGAAAATGTTTTGAAAGAACTGATTGGCCTTTACCCTTAGTAGACCTTTGCGCTGTTATTCAACTCTTCTACACTACAGTGCTGATCTTGGCTTTGCATTCAGGAAACAGCAAAATCCACATTGGTAATGTTTGAATTAGTGATTTTTTTTAAAAAATGACTTTCCCTCCCAGTTTTATTGGGATATAATTGACAGTTAAAAATTGTTATATTTAAGGTGTACAACTTAATAACTTAATATACAATCGAGTTAGTTAACATATCCATCACGTCACATAATTACCATCTTTTTTTGTGTGTGGCGATAAAATGACTTTTTAAAGTATAGTACTCTTGGCTGGGTGCGGTGGCTTACGCCTGTAATCCCAGCACTTTTGGGAGGCCAAGGCGGGTAGATCACTAGAGGTCAGGAGTTCAAGATCAGCCTGGCCAACATGGTGAAACCCCAGTCTCTACTAAAAATACAAAAATTAGCCGGGCGTGGTGGCGTACAGCTGTAGTCTTAGCTCCTTGGGAGGCAGAAGCAGGAGAATAGCTTGAACCCTGGAGGTGGAGGTTGCAGTGAGCCAAGATCGTGCCACTGCGCTCCAGCCTGGGTGACAGAGGGAAACTCTGTGTCATAAATAAATAATAAAGTATGGTACTTATAAAGCCTTCCTTTTAAAAGTCAAATTCCAAGTTAGGATTTTCCTAAGGAAATAGATTCCTTTTTTTAAGACTTTAATATTTAAACATTATGATTATCTATCTACAGGGTTGTAGATTTAAGTATTTTTCTGATACATTTTCATTATTTGTATTTCTACAAATTTTTAGCAGTGAATTACTGCTAAATAGTAAAATTGGGATAGAACAAATGGATAGATTTTTCTTGTAGCTTTTACATTTCCAGTTATTTCACCATAGCATGTGCCCTTTCAATGGTAGTATTCAAACTTTGTAATTGATTTTACATAAACTGATTAATTACCTCCTTTCTTCCCATCAAAGAAAATTACACTTCACCAAACTTCCTGTTATGTTGTGGGAATGAGAATATGTTGTTTGTGATTAAAAGATGTGTTTACTTAGAGCTGGCAAAACCACAAGATTCACTTGGGCCAATAGAGTGTTGTTTTAGACTAGCATGGATTTCAAGGATAAGCCAGGGTTTTTAATCTTTGTGAGCCTGGTCTAAATTTCAATGTAGGATTCTTTTTTTTTGGCGGGAAGCAGGGGGCAGGGTGAGGCAGGGTCTTGCTCTGTCCCCCAGGCTGGAGTGCAATGGCACCATCATGACTAACTACAGCCTCCACCTCTTGGGCTCAAGGCCATCCTCCCACTTCAGCCTCCTGGAATTTTTTTTTTTTTAAAGAATAATTATCAAAGTCAGAGGTACTTGTAGGTTTAAATGTTTAAATGTAATAGTTTCTCAAATTACTGCATACTAGTTGTAGAGTAGTGCTTTTGGAAATCAGTGATTTATTAGCCACACAGATGTTATTTTCCCATATATATACAGTTTTATAAAGATAAACATCGTTAATAAACTATTATTTCAACACATTGCTGGTTTCTACTCACATTTCTTTCCTTTTGGACAGACACTCCTACAACTTTCTAACACTTCTAAATTAAAAGATAGCAATTGATAAAAAAGTAATTTTAGGGTACTTTTCGAGGGAGTTTATTATAATGTGTAAAATGTGTAAATTATGATTAGGCAGCCAGTGACAATTTTTTAGTGGAGATTGAATCTCATCTTTCTGTAAGGGGTTTATGAAGTCAATGTCCTTTGAATATCATTAGAGTCAGTGTGTATTGAAATGAATAATTTTGCGTGTAGATTACTCTTTAGTGCATCTTGAATACATCTGCATTCTAGATTACCAGGTTCTTCATAATATGTTGCCAGGTTACAGTATATTTATTATATGAAGATTAGTAACTTCTGACTTTTGCCTCTTTTTTTTAGCCATTGGGAAAAAATTAGTGGAATATTTGTATTTTGTTTCTTTAGTGTTGACATTTCAATGAAAGCTGAAAAATGTGTGATTTTAGTATTGGAAAATGACAGTCAATTGTGACAAACATAAGATAGAGTATATTGATAATTCCTTAAGGCAAGACACCAAAGGCATATTAGCAATCATAACAACCATAGACACTGTGATAGCTGTACTGTGGGTTTCATTGCTTCCTAAAATAGGATGAATCAAGTTATAAGTGCTTAGAAGGTTTAGAAGCTTCTGGTAGCATAGAGCTTATGTTACAGGTACGCTTTAGGTCAGTGTTTTAAAAATGTTTTTAAAATGATCCATGTTAAAAATACATTTATGTGGCAACCTGTGATATACACAACGAAAATAAAGGATTCTCTAGATGTATATATAAGCCTTACTAGATGGGATGCATTCTGTTTTTTTTCATATTCTTAAAACTGTTGGTATTGAGCTGGTGGAATATGCACTAATGAGTCTCAGCTTGAGGTTTGGAAAATTGTTCTAGATGGTGTGTAGTTCTTGTAATTTAATGTCGCTTCAGGTTTAAGGTGGGTAGGCTTCCACAAGTACTTGAAGGAGATTAAAAAAATTGTTTTTTAAACACTGCTGATGGCTAACAGAGAAAATGTAAATAGTGAACCTTCATGTACATCTTGGAAAAAATAACTAGGGTTGAACACTTTTAAATCTTCTTGGGTAGATATCTACTGTGGGATTGCTGAGTTGTATGGTAAGTATGTTTAACTTTATAAGAAACTTCTAGACTGTCTTCCAAAGTAATTCTACCGTACTGCATTCCCACCAGCAGTATATGGGAGTTCCAATTGCTCTACATTGTCATCAGCATTTGGTGTAATGAGTCTTCCTAATTGTAGCCTTCATGGTAGGTGTGTAGAAATATATCATTGTTGTTTTAATTTGCATTTCTCTTTTTTTGTTTTTGAGACGGAGTTTCGCTCCAGGCTGGAGTGCAACGGAGTGATCTTGGCTTACTACAACCTCCGCCTTCTGGGTTCAAGAGATTCTTCTGCCTCAGCCTCCCAAGTAGCTGGGATTACAGGCATGCGCCACCATACCCGGCTAATGTTGTATTTTTAGTAGAGGTGGGGTTTCTCCATGTTGGTCAGCCTGGTCTTGAACTCCCGACCTCAGGTGATCCGCCCGCTTTGGCCTCCCAAAGTGCTGGGATTACAGGCATGAGCTACCACGTCTGGCCTTTAATTTGCGTTTCTCTAATAATTAGTGATGTTGAGTATCTTTTTGTGGCTTTTATTTCTGTTTTATTTATTTTATAGTCTGGTTAAATGTTCAGGTTTACTTTTTAATATTGTAAGAATTCTAGAATTATTTAAATAACAAGTCCTTAATCAGATATGTATTTTACAAATATTTTCTCTCAGTTTGTGTCTTTTTTTTTTAACAGGTTCTTTTATAGATCATACTTTTTATGTCCTATCTAAGAATCTTTACCTAAACCAAGGTAACGAAGATTTTTACTTTTTTTTTCCTGGAGATTTTCTCTTTTACCTCTTGCATTTAGGTCTGTGAACAATTTCGAGTTAAGTTTTATATATGTTGTAAGAGTCAAGTTTCATTTCTTTGCATATTAATGTGCAATTGATCCAACAGTGTGTGTGAAAAGACTACCTTTTCCCCTTTGTTGAAAATCAATTGACCATAAATGTATACGTCAATTTCTTAGCCACATTCCATCGATCTAGCTTCTTGTCTTTATACCGAGGATTGAAATCCGCTAGTGTGATACTTTAAACTTGTTTTTTTTTTGAGATAGTCTCTCTCCGTCGCCCAGGCTAGAGTGCTGGAGTGCACTGGCTCACTACAAGCTCCGCCTCCTGGGTTCACGCCATTCTCCTGCTTCAGCCTCCCGAGTAGCTGGGACTACCGGACTACAGGCACCTGCCGCCACGCCCGGCTAATTTTTTTGTATTTTTTAGTAGAGATAGGGTTTCACCGTGTTAGCCAGGATGGTCTCGATCTCCTGACTTTGTGATCTGCCCGCCTTGGCTTCCCAGAGTGCTGGGATTACAGGCGTGAGCCACGGCGCCCGGCCAAAACTTGGTCTTTCAAAAAGAATTTATAGTTATCCTGGCTATTCTGAACCCTTTCCATTTCCATAAAAATTTTAGAACCAGCTTGTCAATTTCTACAATAAGACTTGGGATTTTGTGTTGAATCTATATATTATTTCAGGGAGAACTGACATGTTTACAATAGTGAATCTTCTCATCTATGGTTCTGGTTTGTCTCCATGTATTAAGCATTCTTTGATTCTCTCAGCAGTGATTTATACTTTTGGTGTTAGGTTTATCCTTAAATGTTTCATATTTTTAATGTTATTTTAGATAATGTTTTTATTTATTTTTACTTTTTGTTTGTACAAATTTATGGGTACATATGCAATTTTGTTACATGCATAGATTGTGCTGTAGTCAATGAGGGCTTTTAGGGTATCCATCACCCGAATAACATTCTTTGTATCCATTAAGTAATATCCTCCCACCTCCTCATTCTTCCACTCCATTCTGTATCATTCCACTCTCTGCATCCATGTGAACACATTTGTTTAGCACACACTGATGAGTCAGAACATGTCATACTTGTCTTTGTGTGCCTTGCTTGTTTAACCTAAGATAATGACCTCCAGTTCCATCCACGTTGCTGTATATGACATGATTTCATTCATTTTTTTTTTTTTTTTTTTGAGATGGAGTCTCGCTCTGTCGCCCAGGCTGTAGTGCAGTGGCGAGATCTCAGCTCACTACAGGCTCCACCTCCCGGGTTCATGCCATTCTCCTGCCTCAGCCTCCCGAGTAGCTGGAACTACAGGCGCCCACCACCATGCCCGGCTAATTTTTTTTTTTGTATCTTCAGTAGAGACGGGGTTTCACGGTGTTAGCTTCGATCCCCGACCTCGTGATCCGCCCACCTTGGCCTCCCAAAGTGCTGGGATTACAGGGGTAAGCCACCACTCCTGGCCTGATTTCATTCCTTCTTATGGCTGAATGTTACTCCATTGCGTATATATACCACATTTTTTTTTTTACCTGTTCATCCATTGATGGACACTTAGGTTGATTCCATATCTTTGCTGTTGTGAATAGTGCTGCAGTAAACATACTGGTGCACATATCTTTTAGATATATTAATTTCTTTTCTTTTTTGTAAAAACCTAGTAGTGGGATTGCTGGATGGAAAGGTAGTTCTATTTTTAATTCTTGGAGAAATCTCCATACTGTTTTCCATAGAGGCTGTACTAATTTGCATTCCCACCAATGGTGTGTAAGAGTTCCCTTTTTTTCACATGATAACCAACATTGTCTTTTTAATAAAAGCCATTCTGACTAGGATAAGATGATAGCCCATTGTGGCTTTGATTTGCATTTCTCTTATGATTGGTAATGTTAAGCATTTTTTCATATACCTGTTGGGTATATGCTTTTGAAAAATGTCTATTCATCTCTTTTGCCTACTTTTTAATAGGATAGTTAGATTTTTTTGGTTGTTGAATTGTTTGAGTTCCTTGTATAGTCTGGGTGTTAGTCCCCTATTGGATGAATAATTTGCAAATATTTTCTGTCATTCAACAGGGTTGGTTGTCTCTTCATTCTGTTGATTATTTCTTCTGCCGTGCAGAAGCTTTTTAGTTTGAGTCCCATTTGTCTGTTTTCTGGTATCTTTATAGTTTTAGGTCTTACGTTTTTGTCTTTAATCCACCTTGAGTTGATTTTTATGTATTGGTGAGAGACGTTCAATTGCATTCCTCTGCGTATGGATATCTTTCTCAGTACCACTGATTGAAGAGGGTTTCCTTTCCACAATATATGTTCTTGTCAGCTTTGTCAAACATCAGTTGGCTGCAAGTATGTGACTTTATTTCTGGGTTCTCTATTCTGTTCCATTGACCTGTGTGTCTTATTTTTATACCAGTAACCTGCTGTTCTGGTTAGTATAGTCTTGTAATATAGTTTGAAGTCAGATAATGTGATGCCTCCAGCTTTATTCTTTTTGCTCAGCATTGCTTTGGCTATTGGGGCTCCTTTTTGGTTCCATATGAATTTTAGGATTGTTTTTTCTAATTTTGCAAAAAATTATCTTGGTATTTTGATAGGGATTGTATTGAATCTGTAGGTTGCTTTGTACAGTATGGTCATTTTAATGATATTCTTCTGAATATCCAATGATCATGGGATGTTTTTCCATTTGTGTTATGTATAATTTCTTTTAGCAGTGTTTTGTAGTTCTCCTTGTAGGGATTTTTTTTTTGCTTCTGGTTAAATATATTCCTAGTTTGTGTGTGCGTCTGTGGGTGTGTGTGTGTGTGTGTTTTATAATTTCCTTTTTTCTTTTTGAGATGGAGTCTCACTCTGTCACCCAGGCTGGAGTGCAGTGGCGTAATCTTGGCTCACTACAACCTCCGCCTCCCAGGTTCAGGCGACTCTCCTGCCTTAGCCACCGGAGTAGCTGGGACTACAGGTGTGCGCCACCATACCCAGCTAATTTTTTTTTGTGTGTGTATTTTTAGTAGAGACAGGGTTTCACCATGTTGGCCAGATGGTCTCAATCTCTTGACCTCGTCATCTACCCGCCTTGGCCTCCCAAAGTGCTGGGATTACAGGCGTGAGCTACCACACCTGGCCTTTTTTTTGTTTTTTGTAGCTATTGTAAATGGGATTGTGTTCTTGATTTGATTTTCATCTTGAATCATTATTGGTGTGTAGAAACACTACTAATTTTTGTATGTTGATTTTGTATCTTGTAAGTTTACTGAATTCATTTACCAAATTTAAGAGTTTTGTGTGGAGTCTTTAGGTTTTTCTAGATATAAGATGATATCATCATTAAACAGGGATAATTTGACTCCTTCCTTTATAATTTTGATGTCTTTTGTTTCATTCTCTTGCCTAATTGCTCTGGTTAGGACTTCCAATACTGTATTGAAGAGTGGCATACTATATTGAAGAGTAGGCATCCTTGTTTTCTTCCAGTTCTTAAAGGAATGCTTTCAACTTTTCCCTATTCAGTATCATGTTAGTTACAGGTTTATCATATATGGCCTTTATTATTTTGAGGTATGATCTTTCTGTGCCTAGTTTACTGTGGGTTTTTCTTATGAAGGGACGTTGAATTTTATTAAATGCTTTTTTCACATCTATTAAGATGATCGTATGGTTTTTGTCCTTCATTCTGTTGATATGGTGTATCACATTTATTGATTTGCGTATGTTGACCCATCCTTGTGTTCCCGGTATAAAACCCACTTGATCATTGTGTGTTATCTTTTTGATTTGGTGTTGGATTTGGTTTGCCAGTATTTCGTTGAGGATTTTTGCATTTGTGTTCATTAGTTTGTAGTTTTCTTTTTATTCTGTATCCTTTGTTTTGTGTCCTTCTTTGGTTTTGTTATCAGGGTGATTAATGGCCTTATAGAATAAGTTAGGGAGGGGCCTGTCCTTGATATTTTGGAATAGTTTCAGGAATATTGATATTACTTCTTCTTTGTACATTGGGTAGAATTTAACTGTGAAGCCATCTGGTACTGGGCTTTTCTTTGCTGGGAAATTGTAAAAATTACTGATTAATTCTTGCTGCTCATTACTGGTCTATTCAGATTTTCTAGTTCTTCCTGGTTCAATCTTGGTAGGTTGTGTTTTTCTGGGAATGTATCTATTTCCTGTAGGTTTTCTAGTTTATGAGTATAAAGTTCATTATAGTCTATGTTAATCTTTGTACTTCTGTGGAATCAGTTGTAATGTCTCCTTTTTCATTTCTGATTTTGTCTCTTCTCCCTTCTTTTCTTGGTTAGTCTGGCTAGTGGTTTATCAATTCTTTTTATCTCTTTGAAGAACCAGCTTTTCATTTCATTGACCTTTTGTGTGTGTTTTTTTTTTTAGTCCATATTTCATTTGGTTCTGCTCTGATCTTTATTTATTTTCTTCTGCTAGTTTTGGGTTTGGTTTGTTCTTGCTTTTCTAGTTCCTCGAGGTGCATTCTTAGATTATTAATTTGTAATCTTTCCACTTTTTGTTGTGGAAATTTATTGCTGTGTTCTTCTTAGCACTGCTTTTGCTGTATCCACAGGTTTGGTGTGTTGTATTTCCATTTTCGTTTGTTTCAAAAAAATTTTTTTAAATTTCTGTCTTAATTTCTTCATTGACCCTATTGTCATTCAGGAGCATGTTGTTTAATTTCTGTGTATTTGTATGGTTTGTAAAGTTTCTGTTGGTATTGATTTCTAGTTTTATTCTGCTGTTATGTGAGAAGGCACTTGATATGATTTCAGTTTAAAAAAATTTGTTGAGACTTTGTTTTGTGGCTTAACATATGGTCTGTCTTGGAGAATGTTCCATATGCTGACGAGAATATTGTATATTCTGCAGTTGTTAGAATGTTTTGTAAATGTCTGTTAAGCCCATTTGGTCTAAAGTCCAGTTTAAGTCCAGTGTTTCTTTGCTGATTATTTGTCTAGATGATATGTCTAATGCTGTAAGTGGGATGTTGAAGTTTCCCACTATTGTGTTGCAGTGTATCTCTTTCTTTAGGTCTAGTAATATTTGTTTTATGACTGTCAGTACTCCAGTGTTGGGTGCAAATGTATATTTAGAATTGTTATATATTCTTGCTGAGTTGGTCTCTTTAATATTATATAACCGCTTTCTTAGTCCTTTTTTTTTTTTTTTTTAACTGTTTTTAGATGGTTTTTTTCTCTTGCCATTTTTAGGATTCACTCTTTCACTTTGAGTTCAGACAGTCTGATTATAATGTTGCCATGGTGAGACCTTTTTACACTGTATTTGTTTGGTGATTGCTGAGCCTCTCATATCTGGATCTCTAAATCTCTTAACTATCAGTCATCTGTCCTGTGCTGTGCCAAGGATGAAATAATTCTGTGTTTTGTCTCTGCTTGGTAGAACTTGTCACCCCCAAGTAAGAACTAAGGCGCTGTGAAAATAAGTTTTGCCCAGTGTAAGTGTAGGATGTTCAAATCAGATGTTTAAACCTAATTCCAACATTTCTTGCCCCAACCATCTCTATAAGTGATAATTAATTCTCAGCTAGTCTAGTAAAGGAGATAGGTATGTGAATAAACAAATTACAAAGTTGTAATTTATTCAATGGTTTAATGATTGCACAACCATTAAAAATGAGGAATAGCTGTATATTTATTGCCATTGAAATACGTTCACTATGTGTTATTTTATTTTATTTTTTTGAGACGGAGTCTCACTCTGTTGCCCAGGCTGGAATACAGTGGCACGATCTCGGCTCGCTGCAGCCTCTGCCTCCCAGGTTCAAGCGATTCTCCTACCTCAACCTCCCAAGTAGCTGGGACTACAGGTGCCCGTCACCACACCCAGCTAATTTTTATATTTTTAGTAGAGATGGGGTTTCGACATGTTGGTCAGGCTGGTCCTGAATTCCTGACTTCAGGCGATCCACCCACCTCGGCCTCCCAAAGTACTGGGATTACAGGTGTGAGCCACCACGCCCAGCCATCACCATGTGTTATTGAGTGGTAATACAGATTCTAGAACAGAATGAATATCATGATCCCAGTCTTTTATTCACTGATTCAGCAAATGTATATTGAACGCACACTTTGTGGCAGGCACTGTGTTAGGTATTTGGAATACATGGGTGAACAAAGCAGTGTTCTTATGGAGTTTGTAACCTATTAACATAGAAAGAATGCCAGAGTAGAGACAGAATTATAAGAGGCAGCTTGAGGTACAGAAAGATTTGAGTTGGAAGCCACAATGGTGAGTTCATCCATAACAAGTGCGTAATTCTTGGTAGAATATTCTAGATACCTCTTTGGATTTCTGAACATCTTGGGAGCAGAGGCACTAATCGTTTTGTTCTGGACTATCTTTTCAGTGAGGTTTATATAGTGAATAGCCTTGGAATATATAACAATTCTAAATATATATTTGCACCCAACACTGGAGTACTGAGAGCCTCTTGAGCCAAAGACAAGTTTGTTGTTCAGTTTAACAATGTCTCGTTAGGGATAAAGGTCAGGCAGGTTTGCTTGATATAAGATTTGGGTTCCCCCAGTTCAAGATTCCTCAGCTGTGATTAAAACCCATTGCATGCACAGCATCTACCCAGGCCTCTCCAAGTTGCACTATGGGACTTGGAAGACAAGAGGAACCAGTGTGAACCTAAAGCTCGTGCTACTTGCTGTACATGAGTAGTAAAATTTTTTGCCTCTGACTTAGGAGTCTGTTGTCTTTTGCTAGCATCCAAGAAAGGTAGCAGTCCAATTGGTTACCTTGCAAATAGGCGAGACCCTTCACAGCTTTTAATGCATTCAGATGTGAGTTTATTTTTATTTTAATTTGAGGAGGCTCAGTTTTATTAAGGTATCGTTCTTATTTTACGGTGGCTTTTAGCTTCTATTTCTTGGTATTACGTTTAATTACTAAAAGGGTAGTGGATGTTTTTGCTAGTTTGCTCTAGAAGCACACTTTATGAGATGTCTGGACGATCCAATAAATTTTATCTCCAAAGTCATATATAAAAATGTCATTCAAAAGCTATCTAACCACAATGTATTATGCCTCTATACATGTTCTAATGTACAAATGTCATATATAAGAGTTCTTGCTAAAACAGCTTACTTTATCTTCTATTCTTATGTTCTGCCACCATTTTCTCCAGACTGAAATGGCTAGAGCCATGTTTTCAAACCCAGGTTTTAAAATTTTGACAAAAAAGTTTCCAATACTTTAATATTTTAGTGAGTTTTAATTGCTGTTATATTGTTAATTTGAATACTTTGTTTCTTAACTCCTATAACTCAATGAGATTACCAATCCTTTGGCCAAAAGGAAATGAGTTTTTAAAAATTTATCTTTTTTACTGAAGTTAGAATCTTTTTACAAGCGAAAATCAGATTTGAAAAGTTAATTATCTAAAGTACAACCTACTTCATGAAAACACTTTACTAAATTTCACTAGGTGGTTTTATTCCAGTAAATTTAGAAACTGTAGAGCATCTCCCTCCCCAAAATAAAAGCCCCCATAATTATCCATAATTATTTTTTAACCTATATGTTCATCCTTTACCTAGCCGTCTTACTAGTTAAATAACATGGAGAAAGAAGTAAAACAAATTGGCTTCAAGAAGCTCTTGACTTTGACATGGAATGGCAAGAAAGTGCAATAGAGAAATCTGCCCTTTGTGACAATATACAGAAAGTATAGGCAGATTTAATTTTATGAGAGATCTCATCAGCCTGGTTACTTAATTATTGTTCTTTGTTGTAAATTCAGCCTTCCTTCATTACAGCTTCTGAACAAACATGTTTTTTGATCTGTGTTTGGTAAAGATGATTCATTCCTTAAAGGGACAGATTTCTCTTTTTCAAAGAAGGAACTTACTCTGTTTTTGCAATATTTAAACTAGTCTGCTATTGATGGATATTTATGCTGATTTTTAATGCCAGATTTCATCATTGTAATGTTAACTTTAACATTTCTGAAATTGAGAAATGTTTAAAAATAGTTGGTACTTACTATTGCTGTTTGCCATCCTATTTAAAATTAAAAACCTTACTCCCTACCTCCAGTCATCTTTTATCTCTTTTTCCTGCTTTATTTTTCCACATAGCACTATACTAACTTATAGCTCTTATACCGATTGTTTATTGTTTTTCTCCTCTCATAAGCAGGCAGAAATCTTTTTGTTTTACCACTGTAAAATGTACTTTACCTGATACAGAGTGAGTACTCAATAAGTATTTGTTGAATGAATGAATGAAGAAATGTATGAGTGTCTGTTGTGGTCCAGATACCGTGCTAAGCCCTTTCTGTCCTTGAATGATTTTGTTCTTAAAATAAGTACAGGCTGAGTGCAGTGGCTCACACCCATAATCCTAGCACTTTGGGAGGCTGATGTGGGTGGATCACTTGAGGTCAGGAGTTTGAGACTAGCCTGGCCAACATGGTGAAATCCCGTCTCTATTGAAAATACAGAAATTAGCTGGGCATAGTACTGCGTGCCTGTGATCCCAGCCACTCGGGAGGCTGAGGAAGGGGAATTGCTTGAACCTGGGAGGAAGAGGTTGCAGTGAGCTGAGATTCCAGCCTGGGCGACAGAGCGAAACTGTGTGTCAACAAACAAACAAACAAACAAAAAACTG
The DNA here is from genome assembly GCF_003255815.1 of Theropithecus gelada. Taxonomy (NCBI): domain Eukaryota; kingdom Metazoa; phylum Chordata; class Mammalia; order Primates; family Cercopithecidae; genus Theropithecus; species Theropithecus gelada. Next base: position 197,577,640 of record NC_037668.1, on the reverse strand, counting down.
CATGAGGTAGAGGTATTCTAATGAGGAAAGTAAGTCTTAGGAGGAGGTTAAATTGCCCAGTATCACTCAGTTTATAAATGGTGGAGCTGAAATTAGAGCTTGAATTTACTTTTCATGCCAGATCCTAGGCTCCTAATTTCAACGTTATATATTTCTCAGCAACAAATTGTGTGATTTATTTAATTTGTTCTTTCTTTTTAAACAGGAAGAAGAGAATTTATCCAAAGATTAAAACTTGAAGCAACCCTTAATGTGCATGATGGCTGTGTAAGTAATTGTTAATTCTCAACTCTGAAGGGCTTTGATACTAAATGTTTAAGTGTTTGATGAAATGTCCCAATCCTCCCAGAAAGGACTGTGACTATAATAAAATGGGAGAGTAAAGTTTTACATTAAAATATAAAATTAAATTTTGAGTTTAGAAGAGTGTATGCAAGATTTTTTAAAGTGCAGATGAGTTTTCTTATATTATGGAAGGACTTCCATCTCATTCACTGTGCTGAAACTGCCTTTGTGACTTCATGTCATCAAATGTAGTGTGGTCACTTCTTAGAAACTTTAGACATATCGCTCAAACATATCCTCTTATTTTTTTTTTCTTTTTTTTTTTTTTTTTGGGACAGAGTCTCGCTCTGTTTCCCAGGCTGGAGTGCAGTGGCGCGATCTCGGCTCACTGCAAGCTCTGTCTCCCGGGTTCACGGCCGTTCTCCTGCCTCAGCCTCCTGAGTAGCTGGGACTACAGGCGCCTGCCACCAAGCCCAGCTAATTTTTTTGTATTTTTTAGTAGAGATGGGGTTTCACCGTGTTAGCCAGGATGGTCTCCATCTCCTGACCTCGTGATCCGCCTGTCTCGGCCTCCCAGAGTACTGGGATTATAGGCGTGAGCCATCGTGCCTGACCCATATCCTCTTTTTTGAAATACTTTTTCTCTTGGCTTTTGCTAACACCACAGTCTCTTGGTTTTCTTCCTATTCCGATCCATTGACTTGCTACATCTTCTCTGTCTCAGCTGACTCCTCCACTTATGGTCCTTCACATATTGGTTGCACAAAGACTCTGTCCTAGTACCTCCCACCCTCTTTTCTCTCCAGTTCAAAGTGACCCTCTCTAGTCCCATGGCTAAAAAAAAAAAAAAGAAAAAAGAAAACATGACTTCTGCCTCATCCCAGAGTTTATATATCCAGCTGTCTACTTAACATGTCCAGTTGCATGTCTAATAGGTATCCCAAATTTTGCAGATCCAAAACAGAACTCTTTTCAATTTTTATTATAAAAATTTCAAATGTACTCTTAATGTACTTGTCACCTAGACTTAGTAATTATCAAGATTTTGCCATATTTTCTTTTCTATTTTATTTTCTTCCCCCATCCACCTTGCTGAAGATCCGCCTTGCTGAAGATATATTATTTTACCCCTATATGTAAGCCTAAAAAGCAATTGACATTTTCTTATATAACCAAAATGCCCTTATGTAATTTAATAATATTTATTTTCTCAGTATTATCTAATATATAGTCCATATTTTCTTGTTTTAAAATATCTTTTTATTGTTATTTGTTGAAAAGATAATCCAAAGACACCTCTGTCTTGTATATTTTATGCCTTATACCTAGAATTCTCTTCTCCCACTTACCTGTAAAGCTTACCTTCTCATTTTATTTATGTGTTTATTATCTGGCATTATGATTAACAAACCAATTTATTTGTTCATAGTCTACACTTTTGCCCCTGTGCCCTGGCATACTAGACCAAGAAAATACCTTCACAAATTTATTTTTTAAATTTAGTATCAACAGGAATGCCCGAAACGTATGTGGCGCTTTATGAATTATTCATTGGTGAGACAGAGTATATTATGTGTTAGATTAATTATTATTTTTTTTTTTGAGATGGGGTCTTGCTCTGTCACCAAGGCTAGAGTGCAGTGGCACGATCTCAGCTCACTGCAACCTCCATCTCCTGGATTCAAGCAGTTCTCCTGCCGCAGCCTCCTGAGTAGCTGGGATTACAGGCACCCACCACCACGCCTGGCTAATTTTTGAGTCTTTAGTAGAGACAGAATTTCACCATATTGGCCAGGCTGGTCTTAAACTCCTGGCCTCAGGTGATTTGCCCACCTTGGCCTCCCAAAGTGCTGGGATTGCAGGTGTGAGCCACCGTTCCTGGCCCCAAGTTTTTTTGCAAGTTTAAACATACCTTTGTTCTCTGCTTTCACACTTGATTGGTGATCTGAGTGGACATAGGATTCTAGGTTGGACATTATTTTCACTCTGTAGTTTTTTGTTTGTTTGTTTGTTTTGAGACCGAGTCTCACTCTGTCTTCCAGGCTGGAGTGGAGCGGCACAATCTCGGCTCACTGCAACCTCCACCTCCTGGGTTCAAGTGATTCTCGTGCCTCAGCCTCCTGAAAAGCTGAGATTACAGTCTGCGCCACCATGCCTGGCTAATTTCTGACTTTTTAGTAGAGACGGGGTTTCACCATGTTGACTAGGCTGGCCTGGAACTCCTGACCTCAGGTGATCTGCCAGTCTCAGCCTCCCAGACTGCTGGGATTACCGGTGTGAGCCACCATACTCCACCCACTCTGTAGTTTTCAAGGTCTTATACAAACGTTTTCTAGTATTCACTGTAGCTGGTAAGAATGTTGCCAGCCTAATTACTTTTTGTTATTGTATAATAACTTGAATTACTTTTGTGAATTACCTCTTAGATTTGTGCTTAAATTTTTATATTTTTAAGAGCTTTATTGAGATATAATCAGCTGTACATATTTAAAGTGTACTATTTGATATGTTTAACACATGTAAACATACGCAAAGTCATCACCACATTCAAGATGATAAAATATTGATCATCCCCTAAAAGTTTGGCCATGTGCCCTCTCATTCCTTAACATCACGCTCAACCCCAGTCAACCAATGATCTCTATTCTGTCACTATAAATCAGTTTGCATTTTCTAGAATTTTATATAAATGGAATCATTGACTATGTATCCTTTTTTCATTTGGCTTTTTTAACTTTACATTTTGCTTAGAATAATTATTTTGGGATTCATGTTGTTGAGTGTTATCGGTAATTTATTACTTTTTATTGCTGAGGAGCATTTATTATATGGATAAATCATAATTTTTATATCTCTTCTCCTGTCAGTGGACATTGGGTTGTATCCAGTTGAGGACTGTTACAAATAAAGTTGCCATGAATATTCGTGTAGAGTCTTTGTATGAACATATGCTTTTATTCTTTTTTGGTAAATACCTTTGAGTAGAATGAATGAGTCATATGTTAGGTACCTGCTTAACTTAAGAAACCGATTGTTCTCCAGTGTTGTTGTACCATTTAACATTCCCACTGTTAGTATGTAGACGTTCCAGTTGGTCCATGTCCTCACCAGCATTTGGTGTGGTCAGTTTTTTTTTGTTTTGTTTTGTTTTTTTAAGACATTCTAACAGGTATGTAGTAGTATCATGTTGTGGTTACATTTCCTGCCCCATTAATTTTTACATATTCATCTGTATTCTGGAAACTTCCTGAACTCTCATATTCATTCAAGTAGCTTTTTTTTTCCTTAAGATTTTATAGGATATTCTATGTAAATAATCAAGTCATCTGAGAATTAAGATAGTTTTACTTCTTTTCTAGTCTGAATTCCTTTTATTTCTTTTCTTGACTTATTTCATTGGTTAGTATTCTACTATAAGATTGAACAGAAGGAGTGGAATCAGACATCCTCGTCTTGTTCTGATCTTAGAGGGAAAAACAGGGTTTCTCTCTGTTGCCCAGATTGGAGTGCAGTGGAACAATCATAGCTCACTATAGCCTTGACCTCCTGGGCTCAGGCTGTCTTCCCACCTCAGCCTCCTGAGTTAGCTGGGACCATAGATGCGTGCCACCACCCCGGCAAATTTGTTTTTTTGTAGAGGTGAAGTCTCATTATGTTGCCCAGTCTGGTCTTGAACTCCTGGGCTCAAGTGATACCTCCCACCTCAACCTCCCAAAGCAAAGTGCTGGGATTACAGGTATGAGCCACTGTGCTTGGCCTAAGAACATTGTCTCTTTCTATTTAGTATGATATCAGCAGTTTTTTCATGGATGCTGGTTATCAGGTCGAGGATGTTCTCCTTTATTCCTAACTTGCTAAGAGCTATCATCATGAATCATTGCTGGATTTTGCCAAGTGTCTTTGTATTTTCTGGGAAATGTCTAACTATGTTTCCATTTATTTAACAAAAATAAACTATTCAGGGTATCTGTGTCTTGAGTGAACCTTGTTTAATATGTGTGCTTCACTGAATTTATTTTATGTAAATTGTTGAATTTATTGACATAAAATTGTTCATAATATTCCCTTATGTCTTTAAATAGTTGTAGAATCTGTATTGTATGTTACTGTGTTTCTCATTACTGATACTGGTAATATTTTCTCCACGTTTTTTCCTGATTAGTTTGGCTAGAGGCTAGTTAATTTTGTCAAAGAACCAACCTCTGTTCTCATTAATTGTCTCCGTTGTTTTTCTGTTTTCTATTTCATTGATTTCTGCTAATATATTTATTATTTGAGTCTTCTGCAGACTTTGGGTTTCATTTGCTCTTTGTTTTGTAATTTTTTGAGTGGAAGCTGAGGTCGTTGATATGAGACCGTTGTCTTTTCTAAAATAGAGGTTTTTTTTGGTACTGTAAGTTTTCTTCTAAATATTGTTTTAGCTGTAATCCATAAATTGAGATATGTTGCATTTTTATTTTCATTGAATTCAAAATACTTCTTAATTTGTTTTGTAATTTCTTCTTTGACCATCTGTTATTTCTGTGGCCATCTGTTATTTCTTAGTTTTCCAATGTGTCTTTATGTTAATGATTTCTGATTTAATTCCATTTTGGTCAGACAACATACTTTCAATGACTTGTGGTCTTTTATTTAAATACATTAAGATTTGTTCTGTGGCCCAGAATATCATCTCTATCAGTAAATGTTTCTTCTACACTTAAAAAATGTATGTTTTGCTCTTTTTTAGTTGTTACAAGCATGATGATAAATCTGGTCCATGTGCTGACATCTTGATTAGAAGTGGACATTTATTTTTTTTTAAATTTAGGTATAGCTCACATACTATAAAATTCACCCATTTTAAGTGTTCAATTCGGTGGTTTTTACTGTATTTGTAAAGTTGTGGAGCCATCGCCACTATGTAATTCCACTAATTTTATCATACGAAAAAGAGTACCAATTATGAGTCACCATTTCGCCTCCATTTAGCAGTTAGCAATCACTAATACTTTCTGTCTCTACCAATCTGTGTATTCTGGACATTTCATATAAATGGAATCATACAATATTGGCTGTTAATGTCAGGGTTCTTTCACTTAGTGTAATGTTTTCAAGGTTCATCCATGTTGTAGTGTGTGTCAGTATTTCATTCCTTTTCATGATCGAATAAATATTTCCTTGTACAGATATACCACATTTAATCTGTTCATCAGTTGTTGGGTATTTGGGTTGTTTCCATTTTTTGGCAATTATGAATAATGCTGCTGTGAACATTTGTGTACAAATTTTTGTGTATTGTAAGTTTTCAATTATCTTGGCTGTATACCTAGTTGTAGAATTGCTAGGTCATATGGTAAACTGATACCTCACTTTTTGGGGAGGTATCAAAACTGTTTTCCAAAGAGCTATACCATTTTACATTCCTGACAGCAACATATAGGGTTCCAGTTTCTCGACACCCTTGCCAACTCTTGTTATTTTCTGTTTCTTTAAAAAAAATTATAATCATCCTAATGGATATGAAGTGGTAATTTGTTGTGATTTTGGTTTTTATTTCCCTGATGACTAATGATGTTGAGCATCTTTTTATGTGCACATGAGTCATTTACATACCTTCTTTGGAGAAATGTCTATTTAAATCTTTTATCTATTTTTAATTGGATTGTTTGTCTTTTTGTTGTTGAGTTGTATTTGTATATTCTGGGACTCTTATCAGATATATGATTTGCAAATATTTCCCTTCATTCTATGGGTTGTCTTTTCACCTTCTTCATAGTGTCCTTTAATGTACAAAAGTTTTTAATTTTGGTGAAGTCTAATATCTTTTTGCTGTTTGCTTGGGCTGTTGGTGCCATATTTAAGAAACTTGATTAATCACTGATCATGAAGATTTATACCTGTTTTCTTCTAAGAGTTGTATAGTTTTAGCTCTTCTGTTTAGATCTGTGATGTATTTTCAGTTAATTTTTATATAGTATAAAGTAGGGGTCCAAGTTTTTTTTTTTTTTTTTAGTGGCAATTATGTAATTGTCTCAGCACCATTGGGTGAAAAGACTTTTCTTTCATTGAATGGTCTTGGATCTCTTGTCAAAAATCACTTGACCATAAATGGAGGAGTTTATTTCTGAACTCTTAATTCCATTACATTGATCTGTATGTCTTTGTTTTTGCCAGTACCACACAGTCTTGATTACTGTAGTTTTGTAATAGGTTTTTCTAGTTTTATTTTAGGTGATCTGGTTTTATGCCTGTGAATACTAAATAAATTCAAATATGTAAATTTACACAATGAAACTTAGTGGCTCTGACATTTCATTGTAAAATATCAGAACATTGTGTTTACTAAATGACAGTCAATATTTAATGCTTTATTATTAATTTTTTAGGGCAGTTTTAGGTTCATAGCAAAATTGAGAGGAAGGTATGGGAATTTCCCATATATCCCCTGCCCACATACTTGCATAGCATTTTCCATTATCAGCATCTTCCACCAGAGTGGTACATTTGCTATACTTTATGAGCCTACATTAATACATCATAATCCACCCAAAGTCCATAGTTTACAATAGGGCTCACTCTTGGTTTCAGACATCTAATGAGTTTGAACAAATGTATAATGATATATATTCACCATTATAGTATCATGTGGAGTTGTTTCACTGCCTTAAAAATCTTCTGTGCTTGATGGCCGGGTGCGGTGGCTCACTCATGCCTGTAATCCCAGCACTTTGGGAGGCAGAGGTGGGCAGATCACGAGGTCAGGAGATTGAGACTATCCTGGCTAACACAGTGAAACCCCGTCTCTACTAAAAATACAAAAAAATAGCCGGGTGTGGGGGCGGGTGCCTGTAGTCCCAGCTACTCGGGAGGCTGAGGCAGGAGAATGGCGTGAACCCGGGAGGCGGAGCTTGCAGTGAGCTGAGATCCCGCCACTGCACTCCAGCCTGGGTGACAGAGCGAGATTCCGTCTCAAAAAAAAAAAAAAACAAAAAAACTTCTGTGCTCTACCTATCTTTCATCCACCTTCCGAACTCCTGATGACCACTGATCTTTTTATAGTCTCCATAGTTTAGCCTTTTCCAGAATGTCATATAATTGGAATCACATAGTATGTAGCCTTTTCAGATTGTTTTTCTTTCACTTATACATTTAAGTTTCCTCTATCTTTTCATGACTTCATAGCTCATTTCTTTTTAGCGCTGAATAATACTTCATTCTGTAGATGTACCACAGTTTATCCATTCACCTGCTGAAGGACATCTTGGGTGCTTCCAAAAACTGGCAGTTATGAGTAAAGTTGCCATAAACGTTTGTGGGCAGATGTTTGTGTGGACATATGTTTACGTTCGTGTGCAGGTGTATGTGTGATCATATGTTTTCAGCTCCTTTGGATAAATAACAAGGAGCATGCTGCATTGTACATTTAGAGAATGTTTAGTTTTTATAAGAAATCACCAGCTGTCCTTCAAAGTAACTGTACAATTTTGCATTCCCACCAGCAATGAATGTAAGTTCCTGATGCTCCACATCCTTGCCAGTATTTGATGTTGTCAGTGTTCTCTATTTTGGCCATTCTAATAGGTATGTAGTGTATTTCCCTGATAACATAGGACGTGGATTATCTTTTCATATGCTTGTTTGCAATCTGTGTATCTTCTTTGCTGCAGTACCTGTTATGGCCTTTGGCTCATAATCAGATTGTTTCTTATTGTTGTGTTTTAAGTGTTCTTTATGTATTTTAGATAACAGCACTTTATTAGATGTGTCTTTTGCAAGTATTTTCCCTGTCTGTGTCTTGTCTTCTCATTTTCTTGACATTGTCTTTTGCAGGGTGGAAGTTTTTAATTTTAGTGAAGTCAGGCTTATCAATGATTTCTTTTATGGATCTTGCCTTGGTGTTGTACTTAATAAGTTATCACCATACCCAAGGTCATCTGAGTTTTTTTCCTATGTTCTCAGAGGTTTATAGTTTTGTGTTTATGTTTAGATCTGTGATCTATTTTGAATTAATTTTTGTGAAGGGTTTAAGTTATGTGTCTAGATTTTTTTAAAATTTATTTTTTGCATGTGAATATGCAGTTGTACCAGCACCATCTGTTGGAAGGACTAGCTGCATTGTATTGACTTTACTCCTTTGTCAAAGGTCCGTTGATCGTGTTTATGTGGGTCTGTTTCTGGGCTCTGAATTCTGTTTCATTATACCATACTGTCTTATTTGGTGTAGTCTTACAGTAAAAATTTTTAAAAATTATTTATTTATTTTTTGAGACAGAATCTTGGCCTCTTACCCAGGCTGGAGTGCAATGACATGATCTGGGCTCACCGCAGCCTCTGCCTCCTGGGTTCAAGTGATTCTCCTGCCACAGCCTCCAGAGTAGCTGGGATTACAGGCACGCACCACCATGCCCAGCTAATTTTTCTGTATCTTTAGTAGAGACGGGATTTCACCATGTTGGCCAGGCTGGTTTCGAACTCCTGACCTCATGATCTGCCTGCCTTGGCCTCCCAAAGTGCGGGGATTACAGGCTCCTTATAGTAAGTCTTGAAGTTGGGTAGTGTCAGCTATCTTGGGATTTTCCGCTTATCTTTGTGTTACTGATTTTAGTTTAATTCCGTTGTGGTCTAAGAGTAGACACTGTATGATTTTCATTCTTTTAGATTTGTTAAAGTGTATTTTAAGGCCTCAAATATGGTCTGTCTTGGTAAATGTTCCATGTGAGCTTGAGAAGAACAACTTTGTTCTCCCTTGATATGTGTTGGCTAGCTCGAGTCTTTGAAACTTTAGAATCAGTTTGTCAGTACCCACAAAATAATTTGCTGAGATTTTGATAGGCATGCATCGAATCTGTAGAACAAGTAGGGAAGAATTGACACCTTGAGAATATTGAATCTTTCTATTTATTAATATGGAATAGCTCTTCATTTATTTCTTTGATTTCTTTTACCAGAGTTTTATAATTTTCCTCATAGAAATCTTACACATATTTTATTCAATTTATACCTAAGTGTTTCTTGTTTTGGAGTGCTAATGTAATGGTATTGTGTTTTAAAATTCAAATTCCACTTGTTCATTTCTGGCATACAGGAAAATAATTGACTTTTTAATATTAACCTTTTATCCTTTTACTTTGCTACAATACTTATTAGTCCCAGGAGGGTTTTTAAAAAATTTTTTTTTATTTTTTGAAAGAGTCTGGCTCTGTCGCCCAGGCTGGAGTGCAGTGGTGCGATCTCGGCTCAGTGCAAGTTCCGCCTCCCAGGTTCACACCATTCTCCTGCCTCAGCCTCCCTAGTAGCTGGGACTACAGGTACCTACCACCACACCTGGCTAATTTTTTGTAATTTTAGTAGAGACGGGGTTTCACCGTGTTAGCCAGGATGGTCTCAATCTCCTGACCTCATAATCTGCCCGCCTCGGCCTCCCAAAATGCTGTGATTACAGGTGTGACCCACTGCGCTCAGCCTCCAGGAGGGTTTTTAAATTTTTATTTTCCATATAGATGATCTTGTTATCTGCAGACCGTTTTATTTCTTATTTTCCAATCTTTATACTTTTCCTTTGCTTTTCTTTCCTTTTCTTGTCTTATTGCATTAGCTAGGACTTAAAGTATGGTGTTGAAACGAAGTGGTGAGAGAGGACGTCCTTGCCTTGTTTTTGATATTAGCAGGAAATCTTCTTCAGGTTGAGTGTCTTTAATTTGAAAATCTGAAAAATTGAAATGCTCCAAAATTTGAAACTTTTTGAGTGCCAACATGATGCTCAAAGCATTTTGGATTTCAGAAATGCTGTAAGATTTCCACTGAGACCTACTTAGTTGCCCCTCACAGATTTTAATTCGCTTTGTTTTGATTTTCATTGAATTCAAAATCTTTTAAAATTTCTCTTGCGATTTCTTCTTTGACCCATGTGTTATTTTGAACTTCTGTGTATTTTGGGATTTTCCAGTTATTTTTCTGTTACTGATTGTAGCTTAATTCCTTTGTGGTCTAAGAGTAGACGCTGTTTGATTTTTATTCTTTTAAATTTGATGAAGTGTATTTTAAGGGCTCAAGTGTGGTCTGTCTTGGTAAATGCTTCATGTGAGCTTGAGAGGACTGTTTATTCTGCTGTCGTTGAATGAAGTAGTCTATAAATGTCTGTTGTATTCAGATAATTGATGGTTTTGAGTTTAACTGTGTCCTTACTGATTTCCTGCCTGCTAGATCTGTCTTTTTCTGATAGAGGGAATTGAAGTCTTCAGGTATCATACTAGATTCATCTGTTTCTCCTTATAGATCTAAGGGTTCTTATGGTTCTTGTCTCACATATTATGATATTTTGTTGTTAAGCACATACATATTAGGGATGCAGAAACTATGTTGTCTTGGGGAAACTGACCTGTTTATTGTTATTTCTCTGATACTTTTTCTTGCTTTGAAGTCTGGTCTGTCTGAAATTAATGTAACTACTCCTGTTTTCTTTTAATTTGTATTAGTATGATATATGTTTCTCAATCCATTAACTTTTAATCCATATGGATCTTTATATTTAAAATGGATTTCTTGTAAACAACATATATTTGGATCTTGTTTTTTGATCCACCCTGACCGTCTCTCTTAATTTTTAGGCTGGGCACGGTGGCGCACCCCTGTAATTCCAGCACTTTGGGAGGTCGAGGCGGGCAATCACTTGAGGTCAGGAGTTCAAGACCAGCCTGGCCAACATGGCAAAGTGCTGTCTCTACTAAAAATACAAAAAATTAGCCAGGCATGGTGGCGCATGCCTGTAATCCCAGCTACTTGGGAGACTGAGGCAGGAGAATTGTTTGAACCCGGGAGGTGGAGGGTTGCAGTGAGCTGAGATAGCACCACTGCACTCCAGCCTGGCGATGAAGCGAGACTCTATCTCAAAAAAACCAAAAAAAGTAGCCAGGTATGGTGGCTCACATCTGTAATCCTAGCACTTTGGAGGCTGAGGCAGGTGGATCACCTGAAGTATGGAGTTCAAAACCAGCCTGGGCAACATGGCGAAACACTGGCTCTACTGAAAATACAAAAATTAGCCAGGCATGGTGGTGGGTGCCTGTAATCCCAGCTACTCGGGAGGCTGAGGCAGGAGAATTGCTTGAACTTGGGAGGTGGAGGTTGCAGTGAGCTGAGGTCGCGCTGCTGCACTGTAGCCTGGGCAAAAAAGCGGAACTCTGTCTCAAAAAAAAAAAAATAATAATAATAATTTTTAATTTAGACTATTGACATTCAAAGTGATTACTGGTATAGCTGGATAAATATTTCCTATATTTGTTACTGTTTTCTGCTTTTTGTCTTTGTTCTTTGTTCCTATTTTTGTTTTCCATTCTTCTGCCTTTTGTGTTTTTTTGTTTCTGTTTTTTTTTTTTTCCTTTTGAGATGGAGTCTCACTCTGCCACCCAGGCTGGAGTACAGTGGTTTAGTCTCAGCTCACTGCTACCTCTACTTCCCAGGTTCAAGTGATTCTCCTGCCTCAGCCTCCCGAGTAGCTGGGATTACAGATGCCCGCCACCACACCCTGCTAATTTTTATATTTTAGTAGAGACAAGGTTTCACCATGTTGGCCAGGCTGGTCTCTAATTCCTGACCTCAAGTGATCTGCCCTCCTTGGCCTCCCAAAGTGCTGGGATTACAGATGTGAGCCACCATGCCCGGCCCTTTTGTGGTTTTAATTGAGCATTTCATATAGTTTTTTTCCTCTCCTTCCTTAGTATTTATTAGTTACACTTATTTTTTAAACTTTTTAAGTAGTTGCCCTAAAGTTTTCAATATACATATACAACAAATTTAAGTCCACTTTATTTCAAATAACACTATAATGCTTCACAGGGAGTGTGAGTACAAAATAATTTTAAATCTTCCATCTTATACCTTGTACTATTTCTGTTATTCACTTATGTGTAAGTACTCATAAGCATATTTTTATATATGTGCTAGATATAAGCATAGGTGATCAAATACATTGTTACTATTATTTTGAACAATAAAATAATTTGTTAGCTCAATTAAGAATAAGTAAAATAAAAGTTTGTGTTTTATCTTCACTTATTCCTCCTTTGGTGCTCCTTCTTTCTTTATGTAGATATATGTCTCTGACCTATGTTTATTTTCCTTTTTTTTTAAAGAACTCCTTTCATAATTTCTTGCGAGGTAGGTCTGCTGGCAACAAATTCCCTCAATGTTCGTTTATCTGAGAACAGCTTTATTTTTCCTTTAGTTTTGGAGGATAATTTTGCAGGGAATGTTTTGTTTCTGTTACTGCTTTAAATATTTCACTCTTCTTGCTTACATGATTTCTGAGGAGATGTTGGATATAATTCTTATCTTTGCTTCTCTATAAATAATGTTTTTTCCTCCAGCTTCTTTCAGGATTTTTTCTTTTTTTTTTTTTTTTTTTTTTTTTGCATGCATACAATTGGTATTTTTTATTGAATTGAGAGACATGGAAATTACTGTCACTTCTTCCTTAGCAGTCTACGGCCATACCACCCTGAACGCGCCCGATCTCGTTTCAGGATTTTTTCTTATCTTTGGTTTTCTTCAGTTTGAAAAATGCTTGCCTAGGTGTAGTTCTTTTTGTATTTATACTGATTGTTGTTCTCTGAGCTTACTGGATATATGGTTTGGTTTCTGACATTCGTGTGGAGGAAATTATCAGTCATTGTTTCAGATATTCTGTTCTTTTCTCCTTCTCCTCTGGTATTCACTTTATGCATGAGTTATGCCTTTTGTAGTTGTCCCACATTCCTTGGACATTATGTTTTGTTTTGCTTGTTTTCAGTCTTTGTTCTTTTTGCTTTTCAGTTTTGTAGGTTTTTATTGATATATCCTCAAGGTCAGAGATTGTTTCCTCAACTGTGTCTAGTCTACTAATAAGCCCATCAGAGGCATTGTTCATTTCTGTTACATTGTTTTTGATTGCCAGCATTTCCTTTTTATTCTTAAGATTTCCATCTCTCTGCTGACATTGCCCATCTCTTCTTATATGCTGTCTACTTGATCCATTGGAACTCTTAGCATACTAATCATAGTTGTTTCAAATTCCTGGTCTTACAGTTCCAGCAGTCCTGCTATATTTGGTTCTGATGCTGACTTTATCTCTTCAAGTTGTATTTTTGCCTTTTAGTATGGCTTGTAATTTTTCTTAATAACTGGACATGAAGTACTGATTAAAAGTAATGATATAAATCGGTCCTTAGGAATTTACTGGTAAAGTGTAGGAGGAGAGGAAGTGTGCTACAGGCCTATGATTAGGTCTCTGTCTCTTAAAGAGCCTATGCGTCTGGACTATGGGCTTCACAAGGGATTATCCGCACCTCCTATTCCCCTACTGAGGTGGAACAGGTTAGTAGCTTAGGCTGGAATTATGTCTTTTCCTTCCCCAATGTGGAAGGCTGGAATTAGGTATTTCTCTTTGCCTAGGTCAGTTAGGCTCTGATAAAACTTCAGTGGGTAGGCTGTGGTTAAATAGCTCTTCTTGAGGGCAGATCTTGTTAAGAACGGCAGAGTACTCTGGGATACTCAAAATGGTTTCTTTTTCCTTCCTTCTGCTGGAAGACTATTTTAATCTGAAATTTATTGTGAAAATCTGGTTGAACTCTGAAGTTAAAATTAAATCACAAAAACACCCTCTGCGTCGTACCCCACCGCCCCATGACTGGGTTCCTTGGAGTTGTTGTTGTTGTTGTTGTTGTTTTTGGAGACAGAATCTTGTACTGTCGCCTAGCCTGGAGTACAGTGGCATGATCTTGGCTCCCTGAAACCTCCAACTCCTGGGTTCAAGCAGTTCTCCTGTCTCAGCCTCCCGAGTAGCTGGGATTATAGGCGCATGCCACCATGCCTGGCTAATTGTTGTATTTTTAGTAGAGATGGGGTTTCGTCATATTGGTCAGGCTGGTCTCGAACCTCTGACCTCAGGTGATCCACCTGCCTCGGCCTCCCAAAGTGCTGGGATTATGACGTGAGCCACTGCGCCTGGCCTTCCCTGGAGTTTTTAACATTCAGAGTTACGCTTTCTGAACCTCCAACAATTCATCAATTATAGTTCAGGTTTTCCTACCCTAGCCCTGTTTCTCACAGAGGTTTCTGCTCATGAGTCTGTGCTCCGGTAAGCCAAGACTCCTTGTGTTTACCTGTTCGTCTCTCCAATCTAGGAGGTAGCATTTTGTCCTGTATCCTTGCCTCTCTGAAGGATCCAAGATCAGTTATTTATTTTACAGTCTGTTATCTTTTTATTTGTTGTTAGAATGGAGCGGCAACTGCTAAGCTTCTTACATGTGGAACTGGAAACTGGAAGCTTGTTTTTTTCATACATCAACTGTTAAATCAAGCTTGTCTAACACGCAGCCTGTGGGCTGCATGAGACCCAGGACAGCTTTGAATGTGGCCCACATAAATTCGTAAACTTTCTTAAAACATTATGAGATGTTTTTTGCAATTTATTTTTAGCTCATCAGCTACTGTTAGTGTATTTTATGTGTGGCTTGAGACAGTTATTCTTCTTCCACTTTGGCCCAGGGAAGCCATAAGATTGGACACCCCTATGTTAAATACTTTTTAACATATAACCTCATTAGTGGTAAAAGTTTTGTATCACCAGGTGAGTGAAAGATGGCATATTTTCTTTTATGTCCAATTTGCTTATATTTCTTTTGTGCTTTCTTTTTAGGTTAATACAATCTGTTGGAATGACACTGGAGAATATATTTTATCTGGCTCAGATGACACCAAATTAGTAATTAGTAATCCTTACAGCAGAAAGGTAAAGTAGTTTAAAAACTCTGTAATTTAATGAGAGAAAAAAATCAAGAAGGCAGAAATGAAGTAATTGTAAACAAACATAGAATGGGCATTTATAATAGAATATCCTCCCTGTTTTGCTGAAGTTTATTGTATAATTTAGAGGTTCTTAGGTACATGTGGGTCTCTTAGATTACTTAGGGAAATAGAAGATTTTATTCAGCCTTGGGCTCTAGAAAATTTAAATATATTGTTTATTTAAGTGGATAATAATTGGTACAAGTGACATTATTTCAATAACACGTTTTTGGGGAAAATGTGCCATATATAAAGTATGAGTTAATGAGAAAATTACTTTTATGTGTAACCTTAATATATTATCTTAACAGTCTAAAAAGTTATTTATTTTAACGTCAAGAGTAGTGTGGATAAAGCTGCCAACTTTGGTCATTGTTTCATTTTCTTAAAAATTTGAAATTTAGTCTTTTAGAAAATTTACATTTAAAACTTAAAGACAAAAACAACCAAATGATGGCTGTGTGAATAGTTCTTGAGGTACTGAGAAAATTAAAATGCTTTCAATGAAGAAAAAAAATTACCATAAGCTAATAAACCCCCTCACTAGAAGGCAAGAGATATCTAAGAATTAAATAATTTTCTAACTCTCAAATAACTTTAATTACTGTTTCAAATAGCAGTCCATTATATCCATAGAATGTTTCCTTTACAAGGATGATTTCAGAGAAATTTAGATACTGAATGATAAAGCTATAAACAGCCGACTGATTGTAATAAAAGGAAAGTGTGTGATGTTCTTTACACTTGATATAACAGTTAAATGAGAAATTTTCTGTTTTGGAAATATGACTAGTTATTTTAAAATTTGTAAGATCTTAAACATTCAACACATCATTTAACGTTCTAGTTAAGAATAGGAATATGTATATTTCCTAGCTGCCTCCCAACTCAAATGATAACGTTTTTCTCTCCTGATTGTCTTAAATTTCCGTATCTTTTTTTTTTTTTTTTTTGCAGCAGGGTCTCATTCTGTCACCCAGGCTGGAAGGCTGCAGTGCAGTGGTGTGATCTTGGCTCACTGCAACCTCTGCCTGCTGGGTTCAAGTGATTCTCCTGCCTCAGCCTCCCAAGGATCTGGGATTACAGGCGTGCATCACCATGCTCGGCTAATTTTTGTATTTTTAGTAGAGACAGGGTTTCACCATGTTGGCCAGGCTGATCTTGAACTCCTGACCTCAAGTGATCCGCCCGCCTTATCCTCTCAAAGTGTTGGGATTACAGGCATGAGCCACCACGCCTGGCCCAAATTTCCTATATCTTTAAGTCTTTTAACATCTATTCTTTTAATATTGATTCCAAAAATGTACTCTAGCTTTTAATTTTTTGCGGTAGTAGCAACCGTGTATTGGTGATTGTATCAGTCATGCTCTAGTCAAATAAACCACACAGTAATTTCAATAGGGAAAGTGTAATAAAAAGAATTACTAACTATATCAGGAGATTGGAGTAATAAAGGCTTGGCTACTAAAAAGTAAAGAGGTCTCTATAAAATAAAGAAATAACAGATACTATGAACTGCCAGTAACCCTGGGACTGAGATAAACCACCCTAAAGAAGAGACCCCTTTGCTGAGTGCTGAGATTTAGACCTTATTAAAGAGGGTGTCATGGCTCACTGGATGGCAGAGAAGTCTCTGTGATACCATGCTAGTGTAACTTGTTGGGAATTCCCCTCTGGAACTTGCTGGAATACCTCTCTCTAGGGCACTGAGAAATACTTTTTAAGGAGAGGTTTCTCATCAGAGGTAGTATGCTACAAAATGTCTGGGGACATGGGGAAATGAAGCAGGAGAAGCTGTGGGGTGTTGCACTGTTCATTCAGCAGGTGGGCCCTGGTGAAACTGACTGCAGGACTCTGGTGCTATGGTGCTGGGGAAACTGCCCACACTGGAAGACCGTGGCACTGGAAAAACTGTGCATGGTTGCAGGAGCTCACATTAGAGATAGGAAGCAAACTCCTTTTTCCTGCATTATCCTTTCAGTGCTTTTTACTGACAAAGCTTAACATTATGCCAACTGGCAAAGCAAAAATATTTAAAGGACTCAGTTCCATTGCATAATCTATAAAAGTGAAGGATAAATTTGGAGCTGAGAGGAGATAATTTGATAAGTGGCACAGTAGTCTTACTTCTATCTACTTCTTGGTATTATTGCAATGTAAAATTTACTTCATTAATATTTAGGTATTTGAATGAGAAGAGTTCCATGAAAATTTTAAAATTACATTATGATTACTATAATGGCATATATAGATTTATATGTTGTTTTTTTTTTTTTTTTTTTACCATTCTGACCAAGTTATTTAAACTTTCCTTAGCCTTTTTCTTCATAAATTAAGAGAGTCATAATGTCTAAAGTCCTTTCTAATATTAATATTTTATATTTGTTTCTAAAAACGTTTTAAAACATTTTTGTCTATTAATTTAGGTTATATAGTGATGTATGAATGGGCCTGGCTGGCTGTTTGAAGCTGGATCTTACAGGTTAAGACTTACTCTGTTAGGCTCACAGAATCTAATCTTCAGCTAAGTAGTTTAAGAAACTGGATTTTTATCAGTTTACAAACAGTGGCTAGGTTCTAGTGAAATGCTTCATGATATACAGTTCAATAAGCTGGGATAACGTATGAGTTTTAATTATGATTATGTTCTGGTTTTCATTGGCTTTTAGCTTCTGAGTTCATATATAGGGGAAGAATACAACTATTTTTGTATCAGTGGAAACATGGTATTGGCAGTCCAAAGTTTAATTTAAAATTTTCAATTTTATGGAATAAATTGTTTATTTCTTGTTTTTCCACATTTAAACAATAAGATATTTAAGTAAGTGTGTATCATCTGTCAGCCGAAAAAGAAGTTCATATTGAGGCTGTCTTTAATAGGTCGTAGTTTTATTTCAGTAAGTTTTACTTAATTGTCCTGGCTTAGCAAAAAAGCTTGATGTTTTCAAATCCTAATTCTCTTAGGTCAGTAATTACAAGGGTAACCCTTTTCTTTTTCTTTTTTATTATTCTTTTTTGAGACAGTCTTGCTCCTGCCCAGGCTGGAGTGCAGTGGCGTGATCTCAGCCCACTGCAAACTCTGCCTCCCAGATTCAGGAGTTTCTCTTGCCTCAGCCTTCCGAATAGCTGAGACTACCACGTGTGTGCCACCATGCTCGGCTAGTTTTTGTATTTTTTTAAGAGTTGGGGTTTCACCATGTTGGCCAGGCTGGTCTCGAACTCCTGAGCTCAAGTGATCCACCTGTCTCGGCCTCCCGAAGTGCTGGGGTTACAGGCGTGAACCATCATGCCTAGCCCCCTTTTCTTATAATAGAAAAAATTTCCTGGAATAATATATATGTAGAATGCTTTTTGATGATCACTATTCAGAATTTTAACTCTTACATTATACAAAATAATCACTTGGGTACCAAAGGAATGATTGTTAAAAGACCTGTTCTGTTTGCTTATTTTTAAAGATATGACGATTCCTTTGATGTACGATTTCCAATAGAATATGTATATTTGAAAAAATGATTACTCTTTCTCATTTCCAGCTTGAGAAATGATTAGTCAGATTTTCTTTTTAAATATTGTAATCATAGGCCAAGCGTGTGGCTCACGCTTATAATCCCAGCACTTTGGGAGACATGAGGTGGGAAGATCGCTTAAGGCTGGGGGTTAAAGACCAGGCTGGAAAATGTAGTGAGACTCTGTCTCTACAAAAAATTTAAAAGTTAACTGGATATGGTGGCACATGCCTGTAGTCCCAGTTACTCGGGAGGGAAAAGCAGGAGGATCACTTAAGCCCAGGCGTTCCACCACTACACTCCAAGACTGGATGACAGAGCAAGAGCTGGTATCTTGAAAAAAAATTATTATTATCATAAGCCTTTATAGGGCTTTTTAAAATTTTAAAACACTAATGATTCATTATATAGGAATAGAAGCTTTTTGACCGTGAGTCAAATATTACCTGTTTTTATAGTTGGATTATTTGTAGATCCTATGATTTTGTGGGAACATTAATTTATTGCAAATAAGAATTTTGAAACACTTAGTTTTTTTTTTTTTTAGTAGATTTAAGAGGCTGAGGATATTCCTTATTAATGCAATTATATTTTAATTATATATAGCATAGAGACTCCCCATCATATATTGCGGAGTCCCATTAGAGTACCCCATTATGGCATAGGTGAAAGAGAAGGAAGCCCAGAGTTGGTCTTGCAGTATCTTTTGTAAAATAAATCCCAAGTATATACTGTGTACATGATTTTTCTTGATTTGGCCTCAGCCAGCCATTTGTAGTCCTCAGAGCTTAAAATGTTTTCATTACTGTATGCTTTTGCTTATACTCTTCTTTCTTTCTGAGATCACCTGCTTTCTCAGGTATCTCCCATCTACTTGGTAAATTTAAAATTCATCCTTCAAATCTCAGCTCTTTTTTGTGATATTTCTCTTAACGTTTCCTAGACACATGTAGCCACTCCTTCATCTGTGTTCTTGTCTTGTGGATAACTCTATTTGTTTGCATGTTGTGCTTAGATGACAACTTCTTTGAGATAATGACAATTTCTTTTTTCTTTTTGCATCTTCAACACTTAACATTATTTATTTACCTGTCATATAGTTGGAGCCCAATAAATCTTAGTAAAAGGAGTATATAAATCTGTATATTTGATACCTCAGACAGGGTTGTGGGTCAGGTTTGAAAGAGGGTTATTTTTACCAAGGGATTAAGAAACCATCCTCTACTGTCTGGATACTTTTGGACCAAGCTTCATGTTTTGGGAGTGTTGTACGTGACATGATAAAGAAGGAAAGAGACTCCAACTTTGGCCAGCTATTTAGTCAAAATAACATGGTAATCAGCAGAGTGATAGATGTTACAACTAGACCACCTTAACGTTTAGTAATCATTGCAGTTATCAGTGTGTTATTTTCATCTCAGATTAAGTTACTCTGGCAATTATGCCTCTCTGGGGCATTATCCTTAGGGTGTTTTCAGAATAACTCATAATACATTGATCCAAGGAAAGCACAACTAAGAAGGTAAATCCACCAATAAAAAGTTATTACTGAGAGTAGTGGTTCTCCCAGCACAGAGTTTGAGATCTGAGAACGGACAGACTGCCTCCTCAAGTGGGTCCCTGACCTCCGAGTAGGCTAACTGGGAGGCACTCCCAAGTAGGGGCAGACTGACACCTCACACGGCCGGGTACCCCTCTGAGACAAAGCTTCCAGAGGAACGATCAGGCAGCAACATTTGCTGTTCAGCAGTATTCACTGTTCTGCAGACTCCACTGCTGATACCCAGCAAATAGGGTCTGGAGTGGACATCCAGCAAACTCCAACAGACCTGCAGCTGAGGGTCCTGACTGTTAGAAGGAAAACTAACAAACAGAAAGGACATCCACACGAAAACCCCATCTGTACGTCACCATCATCAAAGACCAAAGATAGACAAAACCACAAAGATGGGGATAAAACAGAGCAGAAAAGCTGAAAATTCTAAAAATCAGAGCACCTCTCCAAAGGAATGCAGCTCCTCGCCAGCAACAGAACAAAGCTTGAAGGAGAATGACTTTGATAAATTGAGAGAAGAAGGCTTCAGGCGATCAAACTTCTCCAAGCTAAAGGAGGAAGTTTGAACCCATCGCAAAGAAGCTAAAAACCTTGAAAAAGGATTTGACGAATGGCTATCTAAACTAACCAGTGTAGAGAAGTCCTTAAATGACCTGATGGAGCTGAAAACCATGTCACGAGGACTACGTGACGAATGCTGATTCAGTAGCTGATTCGATCAACTGGAAGAAAGAGTATCAATGATTGAAGATCAAATGAATGAAATGAAGTGAGATGAGAAGTTTAGAGAAAAAAGAGTAAAAAGAAACAAACAAAGCCTCCAAGAAAGATGGGACTATGTGAAAAGACCAAATCTATGTCTGATTGGTGTACCTGAAAGTGACGGGGAGAATGGAACCAAGTTGGAAAACACTCTGCAGGATATTATCCAGGAGAACTTCCCCAACCTAGCAAAGCAGGCCAACATTCAAATTCAGGAAATACAGAGAACGCCACAAAGATACTCCTCAAGAAGAGCAACTCCAAGACACATAATTGTCAGATTCACCAAAGTTGAAATGAAGGAAAAAATGTTACGGGCAGCCAGAGAGAAAGGTCGGGCTACCCACAAAGGGAAGCCCATCCGACTAACAGCGGATCTTTTGGCAGAAACTCTACCAGCCAGAAGAGAGTGGGGGCCAGTATTCAGCATTCTTAAAGAAAAGAATTTTCAACCCAGAATCTCATATCCAGCCAAACTAAGTTTCATAAGTGAAGGAGAAATAAAATCCTTTACAGACAAGCAAATGCTGAGAGATTGTGCCACCACCAGGCCTGCCCTACAGGAGCTCCTGAAGGAAGCACTAAACATGGAAAGGAACAACCAGTACTGGCCACTGCAAAAACATGCCAAATTGTAAAGACCATCGATGCTAGGAAGAAACTGCATCAACTAACGAGCAAAATAACAAGCTAACATCATAATGACAGGATCAAATTCACACATAACAATATTAACCTTAAATGTAAATGGGCTAAATGCTCCAATTAAAAGACACAGACTGGCAAATTGGATGAAGAGTCAAGACCTATCAGTGTGCTGTATTCAGGAGACCCATTTCACGTGCAGAGACACACATAGGCTCAAAACAAAGGGATGGAGGAAGATCTACCAAGCAAATGGAAAACAAAAAAAGGCAGGGGTTGCAATCCTAGTCTCTGATAAAATAGACTTTAAACCAACAAAGATCAGAAGAGATGAAGAAGGCCATTACATAATGGTAAAGGGATCAATTAAACAAGAAGAGCTAACTATCCTAAATATATATGCACTCAATACAGGAGCACCCAGATTCATAAAGCAAGTCCTTAGAGACCTACAAAGAGACTTAGACTCCCACACAATAATAATGGGAGACTTTAACACCCCACTGTCAACATTAGGCAGATCCACCAGACAGAAAGTTTAAAAGGATATCCAGGAATTGAACTCATCTCTGCACCAAGTGGACCTAATAGACATCTACAGAACTCTCCACCCCAAATCAACAGAATATACATTCTTCACAGCACCACTTTTCATGCTTATTCCAAAATTGACCACATAGTTGGAAGTAAAGCACTCCTCTGCAAATGTAAAAGAACAGAAATGACAAATTGTCTCTCAGACCGCAGTGCAATCAAACTAGAACTCAGGATTAAGAAACTCACTCAAAACCGCTCACTACATGGAAACAACCTGCTCCTGAATGACTACTGGGTACTTAACAAAATGAAGGCAGAAATAAAGATGTTCTTTGAAACCAATGAAAACAAAGACACAACATACGAGAATCTCTGGGACACATTTAAAGCAGTGTGTAGAGGGAAATTTATAGCACTAAATGCCCACAAGAGAAAGCAGGAAATTCACCCCCCAGACATCACAATTAAAAGAACTAGAGAAGCAAGAGGGAACACATTCAAAAGCTAGCAGAAGGCAAGAAATAACTAAGATCAGAGCAGAACTGAAGGAGATAGAGACACAAAAAACCCTTCAAAAAATCAATGAATCCAGGAGGTGGTTTTTTGAAAAGATCAACAAAATTGATAGACCACTAGCAAGACTAATGAAGAAGAGAGAAGAATCAAATAGATACAATAAAAACTGATAAAGGGGATATCACCACTGATCTCACAGAAAATACAAACTACCATCAAAGAATACTATAAACACCTTTACGCAAATAAACTAGAAAATCTAGAAGAAACGGATAAATTCCTGGACACACACACCCTCCCAAGACTAAACCAGGAAGAAGTTGAATCCCTGAATAGACCAATAACAGGCTCTGAAATTGAGGCAATAATTAATAGGCTACCAACCAAAAAAGTCCACGACCAGATGATTCATAGCCGAATTCTACCAATGGTACAAGGAGGAGCTGGTACCATTCCTTCTGAAACTATTCCAATCAACAGAAAAAGAGGGATCCTCCCTAACTCATTTTATGAGGCCAACATCATCCTGATACCAAAGGCTGGCAGAGACACAACAAAAGAAGAGAATTTTAGACAAATATCCCTGATGAACATCGATGCAAAAATCCTCAATAAAATACTGGCAAACCAAATCTAGCAGCACATCAAAAAGCTTATCCACCATGATCAAGTGGGCTTCATCTCTGGGTTGCAAGGCTGGTTCAACATACGCAAATCAATAAACGTAATCCAGCGTATAAACAGAACCAAAGACGAAAACCACATGATTAGCTCAGTAGATGCAGAAAAGGCCTTTGACAAAATTCAACAGCCCTTCACGCTAAAAACTCTCAATAGATTAGGTATTGATGGGACGTATCTCAAAATAATAAGAGCTATTTGTGACAGACCCACAGCCAATATCATACTGAATGGGCAAAACCTGGAAGCATTCCCTTTGAAAACCGGCACAAGACAGGGATGCCCTCTCTCACCACTCCTATTCAACATAATGTTGGAAGTTCTGGCCAGGGCAATCAGGCAGGAGAAAGAAAGAAAGGGTATTCAATTAGGAAAAGAGGAAGTCAGATTGTCCCCATTTGCAGATGACGTGATTGTATATTTAGAAATCCCCATCATCTCAGCCCAAAATCTCCTTAAGCTGATAAGCAACTTCAGCAAAGTCTCAGGATACAAAATCAGTGTGCAAAAATCACAAACATTCCTCTACACCAATAACAGACAGACAGAGAGTCAAATCATGAGTGAACTCCCATTCACAATTGCTTCAAAGAGAATAAAATACCTAGGAATCCAACTTACAAGGGATGTGAAGGACCTCTTCAAGGAGAACTACAAACCACTGCTCAACAAAATAAAAGAGGACACAAACAAATGGAAGAACATTCCATGCTCATGGATAGGAAGAATCAATATCGTGAAAATGGCCATACTGCCCAAGATAATTTATAGATTCAATGCCATCCCCATCAAGCTACCAATGACTTCCTTTACAGAATTGGAAAAAACTACTTTAAAGTTCATATGGAACCAAAAAAGAGCCCGCATTGCCAAGGCAATCATAAGCCAAAAGAACAAAGCTGGAGGCATCATGCTGCCTGACTTCAAACTATACTGTAAGGCTACAGTAACCACAACAGCATGGTACTGGTACCAAAACAGAGATGTAGACCAACAGAAAAGAACAGAGCCCTCAGAAATAATACCACACATCTACAATCATCTGATCTTTGACAAACCTGACAAAAACAAGAAATAGGGAAAGGATTCCCTATTTAATACATGGTACTGGGAAAAGTGGCTAGCCATATGTAGAAAGCTGAAACTGGATTCCTTCCTTATACCTTATACAAAAATTAATTCAAGAGGGATTAAGGACTTTAATGTTAGACCTAAAACCATAAAATCCTAGAAGAAAACTTAGGCAATACCATTCAGGATATAGGCATGGGCAAGGACTTCATGTCTAAAACACCAAAAGCAATGGCATCAGAAGCCAGAATTGACAAACAGAGTCTAATTAAACTAAAGAGCTTCTGCACAGCAAAAGAAGCCACCGTCAGAGTGAACAGGCAACCTACAGAATGGGAGAAAATTTTTGCAATCTGCTCATCTGACAAAGGACTAATATCCAAAGTCTACAAAGAACTCAAACAAATTTACAAGAAAAAACCAGACAACCCCATCAAAAAGTGGGCAAAGGATATGAACAGACACTTCTCAAAAGAAGACATTTATGTAGCCAACAGACACATGAAAAAATGCTCATCATCACTGGCCATCAGAGAAATGCAAATCAAAACCACAATGAGACATCATCTCACACCAGTTAGAATAGCAGTCATTAAAAAGTCAGGAAACAACACGTGCTGGAGAGGATGTGGAGAAATAGGAACACTTTTACACTGTTGATGGGACTGTAAACTAGTTCAACCATTGTGAAAGACAGTGTGACGATTCCTTAAGGATCTAGAACTAGAAATACCATTTGACCCAGCCATCCCATTACTGGGTATATACCCAAAGGATTATAAATCATGCTGCTACAAAGACACATGCACATGTATGTTTATTGTGGCACTATTCACAATAGCAAAGACTTGGGACCAACCCAAATGTCCATCAGTGACAGACTGAATTAAGAAAATGTGGCACATCCACACCATGGAATACTATGCAGCCATAAAAAGGGCTGAGTTTATGTCCTTTGTGGGAACATGGATGAAGCTGGAAACCATCATTCTCAGCAAACTATCACAAGGACAAAAAACCAAGTAGGAACTTTTGCTGCATCTTATCTGTACCATTTCATTACTTTGATTTTATGAAAATCATTAAAATTCAGTTTATTGTTTTGTCATCCTGAAAGGGAATAACTTAATCATTTAGCATACAGTAAATTTCAAAAGTCAGTCAAAGTAGTTCTTTGTTATTTAGTGAGATTTTATGAGTGAGTCAGATAAACTAAATAAATGGAAATATGCATGTTTTATTTTCATGACACTGTTCCTGTTGATGGTACTCCATCTTATTCACATCTCACAGGAACAAAAGAAATATATGGGGTTCTGATTTTTTTAAATTATAATAGCTTGCAGTCTAGTAATAATCTTTCACTAAGATGATAATGTTAATGAGAATATATTACTGGCTATGATTATATTAAAAAGGAATATTTCTAGGAAATAAGTTACCATTAACTGCTTTCTCTATGTGTTTTAGGTTTTGACAACAATTCGTTCAGGGCACCGAGCAAACATATTTAGTGCAAAGTTCTTACCTTGCACAAATGATAAACAGATTGTATCCTGCTCTGGAGATGGAGTAATATTTTATACCAATGTTGAGCAAGATGCAGAAACCAACAGACAATGCCAATTTACGTGCCATTATGGAACTACTTATGAGGTATGGTGTTATTATGATTATATGATATATATGTAAGTGTGTGTATTTTTGATTAAGTGTTCATGCATGTGTAGATGCCTGTGTGTACATGTACAGATGTGTGTGTATGCGTATTTGTTGCATGTAAATTATTGACAATATCTAGGTGTCAGCAGAGCATTTGAGAAAATGTGTCTTGATAGGCTTCTGGATAAAGTTAAGAAATAAGATGCAAGTAATAGTACTCTAAGATGGGTTTGTAATTGCTTGAGCAACCATGCTGTAAGCAAACAGATGTTTACCTTTAAAGATACCTCTGTTACTGTGCTGCATGACTCTGTACTAGGCTTTACCCTTTTAAACAATCACTCGCTTGTGTAAAGTAGCTTATCACATTTTTGTATGATAGAAGGGACTCTAGTATGGTAGACAAAAGAATCAGATTCCTAAAGGATGTTAATGAGCTTAAGACCTGAGCTGAATGAATAAGGTGGAATAAATTTAAGACTCAATTATAGTACTTTATTTGGTTCAGAAAAAATGCTTGCACAACTGAGTGCTCTTTTATTTATGATACAAGGTCACACTGTTACTCACACTGGAGTGCAGTAGCATGACCATGACTGTCTGCAGCTTCAAACTCCCAGGCTCAAGCAATCTTCTCACCTCAGCCTCTTGAGTAGCTGGGACTACAGGCGTATGTCCCCATGCCCAACTAATTTAATTTTGTTGTTGTTGTTGTTGTTGTTGTTGAGACAGGGTTTTGCTATGTTGCCAGGGCTGGTCTCCAACTCCTGAGCTCATACAGTCCTTCCACCTGGGCCTCTCACAGTGCCAAGGTTATAGCTGTGAGCCACTGTACCAGCCTCCAGAGTGCTCTTTTGAAATACTTGCATGTCATTTTTTTGTGTTAAATTATTGATAGGTTTCCCTTTTTTGTGTGTTAAACTGGTGTATTTTTTCCATCATTTGAATTCCAGTTCTTTTATGTCCTCATGTTTTTGTTTGTACTTATATGAGTAGTATATGGCTAGATTTTATTTTCTTATCCAGTCTCACAGTTTTGGGGTTTTACTGGAGATTTATGAATTTACGTTTATTGTGAGTACTGATATATTTGGATTTGTTTCTATTCCCTATTCTATGTTTTCTACTTTTTAAAAAAAGTTTCCAATCTTTATTAACCTTCCTCTCCTTTTCAAAGTCCACCTTTTGAGGCCAGATGTGGTGGCTCACACCTGTAATCTGAGCACTTCGGGAGGCTGAGGCAGGCGGATCACTTGAGGCCAGGAATTTGAGACCAGCCTGGCCAATTTGGTGAAACCCTGTCTCTACTAAAAGTACAAAAATCAGCTGGGCATGGTGGTGCACGCCTGTAATCCCAGCTACTTGGGAGGCCGAGGCTCGAGAATTGCTTGAACAACCCAGGAGACAGAGGTTGCAGCAAGCCAAGACTGCGCCACTGTACTCCAACCTGGGCGACAGAGTGAGAATTTGTCTCAAAAATAAAAAACAGAAATAAAGTCTACCTTTCGAGTTACTTGAGTATTTTACTTTTTGTCCATTGTGTTTCTGTTTCTTGCTTGTAAGATAGACATTCATTTTTGTTATTCCGGAGGTTACCCCAGCTACTTTCACAAGAATATTGAACAAAGCCAAACATCAGTAAATATTTCTACGCTTCTCCTGAATAAAGGAACTTGGAACATACCTTGTTCAGTTTTATATGATTAGATTGTGCAGGATTTAGTTATATTCTGTTTTCTCTCATGAATTAGATATTATTGGTTTACTGTTGGTGTTTGTTGTTTATTTAGATTTACCTGCATATTTACTAATACCTTTGGCTTACCTTTCCTTCTTCCCATCACACATTTTCTGTGTGGTATTATTTTGTACTGAAGGTACATCCTTTAGCAGTTTTTCTTTTCTTTGTTTTTTTTTTTTTTTTTTTTTTTTTTTGAGACGAAGTTTCGTTCTTGTTGCCCAGGCTGTAGTGTGGTGGCATGATCTTGGCTCACTGCAACCTCTGCCTCCCAGGTTCAAGTAATTCTCCTGTCAGCCTCCTGAGTAGCTGGGATTACAGGCGCATACCGCCACTCCTGGCTAATTTTGTATTTTTTTTTTTTTAGGAGAGATGGGGTTTCTCCATGTTGGCCAGGCTGGTCTCAAACTCTCGACCTCAGGTGATCTGCCCGCCTCGGCCTCTCAAAGTGCTGGGATTACAGGCGTGAACCACTGTGCCGGCCCGCAGTTTTTTTTTTTAAATGAGAGTTTATTGATAGAAAACAATTTCAGTTTCCTTTTCTTTCCTTCATTCATTCTTTCCTTTCTTCCTTTTCTTTCCTTTGTGAAAAATGTCTTTTTTTTTTTTTTTTAATGCCAGTTCTTCAAAGGTAGTTTTGCTGGGTATGGACTTCATTTGTTAGTTATTCTATTTCAGGTGATACTCCATTATATTCTGACTTCCATTGTTGAAGTTGCAAAGTCAGACATCAGTCTAATTGTGGTTCCTCTATAGGTAACCTCTTTCTTTTCCTCAACTACTTTTAATTTTGTTTTTCTTTGCCGTTTTTTTTTTTTTAATTTTATGTCACAACAGTGTGTCTCGATGTGGATTGTTTTTTATATTTATACTTGGGATTTGTTGATGTTCTTGATGTGAGCAATTGGCATCTTGAAAAATGTAAGAAATTTTCAGTCAGTAGGTCTTTGGTTTACTACTTCATTATTCTCTCTATTTTTTTTTTGTAGTCTGGGGAAATTCTGATTAGCCATATCAGACCTGCTTATTAGACCTTATTCCATTCACTATTTAAAAATTTTAAAATTGAAGTACAGAACATATAGGAAAAGTACATAAATCCTAAGTATATGGCTTAGTGAATTATCACAAAGCAAATCTATTCATGTAACTACCACCTAGCACATTAAGTATCCTGAAGCTCCTTTTATCCTGAGTCCTAACACTCTGGAGTTTTCTGTTTTTTGTAATACCCGTTTTTCTGTTTTTGAACATTATATAAATGGAAGCATACTTCATGGCTTTTTGTGTCTTTGTTGTTGTTTTTGTATCTGGCTTCTTTTGCTGAGCAAAATCTTAACTCATTTGTGAAATTCATGCATGTTTCTTGCAACTATAATTTGTCCATTTTATTGCTGTATAGTATTCCATTATATGAATATGCCACAATTGATTTATCTGTTCTATGCTGATGGAAGT
This sequence comes from Theropithecus gelada, assembly GCF_003255815.1. Taxonomy (NCBI): domain Eukaryota; kingdom Metazoa; phylum Chordata; class Mammalia; order Primates; family Cercopithecidae; genus Theropithecus; species Theropithecus gelada. Next base: position 197,548,416 of record NC_037668.1, on the reverse strand, counting down.
TTGGAGAACATTCTTTTACATGTCTTTCAGTACACAAATGCACACATTTGTTTGGGTGTATACTTAGTGGTAAAATTGCTGGGTCGTAGAATATATGTTTGGTTATTTTAGAGATAATGCCAAATAGTTTTCCAAAGTGTAGTAACAACTTACATTCCCACCAACAGCATGTAAGAGGTCCTGTTGCTTCTCATTTTTGCCAACAGTTGGTATTTTCAGCTCTACTTTGGTGGATGTATAGTATCATCTTAATTGGTTTCCATTTGCCTTTCTGTGCTGATACTGCTGAGGCTGAGCATCTTTTCATATGTTTGTTGGTTATTTGGATGTATTCTTATGAAATGTGTAGTCAAATCTCTTGCCTATTTTTTTCTGTTGGGTTGTCTGTCTTGTTATTATAGGAGTTTTTTTTTTTTTTTGTAATATCTTCTGCATATGAGCCTATCTTTTCCTATTCTGTGGTTGTATTTTCACTCTCCTAATGGTGAGGGGTTTTGTTTGTTTTGAGAGATGTGGTTTCACTTTGTCACCCAGGCTGGAGGGCAGTGGCATGATTATAGCCCCCAGCTGCCTCAAACTCCTAGGTTCAAGGAATCGTCTTGCCTCCCAAATAGCTGGGACTATAGGCATGCACTACTGCACCTGGGTAAGTTTTTAAAAATTGTTTGTAGAGATGGGGCCTTACCATCTTACCCAGGCTTGTCTAGAACTCATGGGCTCAAGCGATCCTCCTGCTTCTGCCTCCTAAAGTGCTGGGATTTCAGCCTAAAATGGTGTCTTTTGATGAAGAAAAGTATTTAATGTTGTCTAGTATATTGGTCTGCTCCTTTGTGATTAGTGCCTTTTTTATCCTGATTAAGAAATCTTTTCCTATCCCAGAGTTATGAAGATATTCTTCTACTTTAATTTCATTGCTTTGTCTTTAACATTTAGATCTATCATCTATCTGGATTTGACTTTTGTTACAGTATGACTTGAGTCAACTTTTTTTTTTTTTTTTACCCCATATGAAATTTTCTGTGTTAACATAATTTATTTTTTAGAAAATTAAATCAAAATCCAAAACAGCACACAAACAAAAGACAGGCCATTTTAACATGATAGACTCATTTACCCAAGGTGATTTTTGCCAAATACATATACAAACTTTAATCAGCATAGAATTTTTTTTTTCAAAACTGGTACTCTGCATCTATCAACAATCCCCCATTCTTCCTTATCCTAGTCTCTGGCAACCATCATTCTACTTTCTATTTCTAAGAATTTGACTATTTTAGATACCTCATATAATTGTAATTATGCAGTATTTGACTTTTGATGTCTGACTTATTTCACTTAGCATGATCATATTGTAGCATATGTCAGAATTTATTTCCTTTTTAAGGCAGGAGAAGATTCCATTGTATGTATATACCACATTTTCTTTATTCATTTATCTAGGCTGGGTGCTGTGGCTCATGCCTGTGATCCAAGCACTTTGGGAGGCCAAGGTGGGCAGATCACTTGAGGTTAGGAGTTCAAGACCAGCCTGGACAACATGACGAAACCCCACCTCTGTTGAAATTACAAAAATTAGCCAGATGTGGTGGCAGGTGCCTGTAGTCCTAGCTACTCGGGAGTCTGAGGCAGGAGAATCACTTGAAACCAAGAGGTGGAGGATGCAGTGAGCGGAGATCATGCCATTGCACTCCAGCCTGGGTGACAGAGCGAGACTGTGTCTCAAAATAAATAAACAGGTCAGGCGTGGTGGCTCATACCCATAATCCCAGCACTTAGGGAGGCTGAGGAGGGCGGATCACGAGGTCAAGAGATCGAGACCATCCTGGCCAACATGGTAAAACCCTGTCTCTACTAAAAATGCAAAAATTAGCTGGGTGTGGTGGCACATGCCTGTAGTCCCAGTTACTTGGGAGGCTGAGGCAGGAGAATCACTTGAACACAGGAGGCAGAGGTTGCAGTTAGCTGAGATCGTGCCACTGTACTCCAGCCGGGCGACAGAGTGAGACTCCATCTCAAAAATAAACAATTAATTAATTAAATTCATCTAGTGGTGGATATTTAGGTTGCTTCTATTCCTTGGCTATCGTGAATAATGCTGCAGTGAACATGAGTGTGCAAATATCTCTTCAAGATCCCATTTCTAGTTTTTTTTTGGATCTATACCCAGAAGCAGAGATTGCTGGATCATATGGTAATTCCATTTTTAAATTTTTGAAGACCTGCCATACTATTTTCCATAGCAGCTCCGCTATTTTACATGCCTACCAGCTGTGTGCAGGGTGCCAGTTTCTCTGTTTCCTTGCCAACACTATTTTTTTTTTTTAGTGGGCATTCCAGTGGACTTGAAGTTTTATCTTACTATGGTTGAGAGTTTCATTTCTCCAAAGATTAGTGAAGTTGAGGTTCTTTTCATATGGTTCTTGGCCATCTGTATATCTTCTTTGGAGAAATCTCCTTTGCTTATTTTTTAACTGCATTATTTTTTGTTGTTAATATAGGATTCTTTATATATTCTGAGTATTAACCCTTTGTCAGATACATGGTTCACAAATATTTTCACCCGTTCCATAGATTACCTTTTTACCCTGTTAAGTTTGATGTAGTTCCACTTGTTTGTTATTGCTTTGTTAACTGTGATTTTGTTGTTATAGCTCATAAATCATTGTGAAATCCGATGTCATGAAGCTTCTCCCCCATGTTTTCTTACCTTTTTTTTGAGACGGAGTCTCGCTCTGTTACCTGGAGTGCAGTGGTACAATCTCAGCTCACTGCAACCTCTGCCTCCCAGGTTCAAGCAATTCTCCTGCCTCAGCCTCCTGAGTAGCTGGGATTACAGGCGCACGCCACCACGCCCAGCTAATTTTTTGTATTTTAGTAGAGATGGGGTTTCACCGTGTTGCCCAGTCTCGTCTCGAACTCCTGAGCTCAGGCAATCTGCCCATCTCCGCCTCCGAAGTGCTGGGCTTATAAGGCAGGAGCCACCGCTCCTGGCCTCCCCCGTGTTTTCTTCTAGGAGTTTTATACTTTCAGTTTGTAGGTTTAGATCTTTAATCCATTTTGAAATAATTTGTGCATATGTAGGGCAAGGACTCAACTTCATTATTTTGCATGTAGATAACCAGTTTGCCCAGTAGCTTTTTTCTTACTTTATGGATTCATTTTTTCCCTCAACTTTTATTTTAGATTCGAGGGGTACATGTGCAGGTTTGTTTCATAGGTATATTGCATGATGCTGAGGTTTGGGATACAAATGATCTCATTACCCAGGAACTGAGCATAGTACCCAGTAGTTAGTGTTTCATCCCTTCCTTCCCTTTCTCCCTCCCCACTCTACTAGTTCACAGTTTCTGTTGTTGCTATCTTTATGTCCACAGGTACCCAATGTGTAGCTCCTACTTATAAGTGAGAATGTGTTGTATTTGATTTCCTTTTCCAGTGTTAATTTGCTTAGGATAATGGCCTCCAGCTGCATCTTAGTTGATGCAAAGGACATGATTTCATTCTTTTGTGTGACTGCATAGTGTTCTATGTGTATGTACCACGTTTGCTTCATTCAGTCCACCATTGATAGGCACATAGGTTGATTCCATGTCTTTGCTATTGTGAATAGTGCTGAGATGAACATGTGATTGCATGTGTCTTTTTGGTAGAACAATTTGTTTTCTTTTGGATGTATACCCAGGATTGGGATTGCTGGGTTGAATGGTCATTCTAAGTTCTTTGAGAAATCTCCAAATTGTTTTCCATAGTTACCTTCACACCAAGTGTATATAAGTATTCCTTTTTCTCTGCAGCCTCACCAGCAACTTTTGTTTCTTGACTTTTTAATAATAGCCATTCTCACGCATATGAGATGGTATCTCATTATGGTTTTGATTTGCATTTCTCTGAGATTAGTGGATGTGGAACATTTTGTTTTGTGTTTGTTGACTCCTTGTATGTCTTTGGTGAAGCGTCTGTTTATTTTGCTAATTTTTTAAGGGGCTTATTTGGTTTTTGCTTGTTTAATTTTTTAAGTTCTTTTTTTTTTTTTTTCTGAGACGGAGTCTTGCTTCATCGCCAGGCTGGAGTGCAGTGGTGCGATCTCGGCTTGGCTCACTGCAACCTCCACTTCCCGCGTTCAAACGATTCTCCTGCCTCAGCCTCCCGAGTAGTTGGGACTATAGGCGCGTGTAACCACGCCCAGCTAATGTTTTGTATTTTTAGTAGAGATGAGATTTCACTGTGTCAACCAGGATAGTCTCTATCTCCTGACCTCATGATCTGTCCGCCTCAGCCTCCCAAAGTGCTGGGATTACAGGCCTGAAATTTTTTAAGTTTTTTGTAGATTCTGGATATTAGACCTTTGTCGAGTGCATAGTTTGCAAATATTTTCTTTCATTCTTTAGGTTGTTAGTTTACTTTGTTGATAGTTTCTTTTGCTGTGCAGAACTTTTTAGTTTAATTAGGTCCCACTTGTCAATTTTTGTTTTTGTTACAATGGCTTTTGAGGACCTAGTCATAATTTCTTTCTCAAGGCCAATGTCTAGAATGGTGTTTTCTGTATTATCTTTTAGGATTCTTATAGTTTGAGGTCTTACATTTAAATCTGGAATCCATCTTGAGTTAATTTTTATATATGGTGAAATGTAGGGGGGTCCAATTTCGTTCTTCTACATATGGCTGGCCAGTGATCCCAACACCATTTATTTAATAGGGAGTCCTTTCCCCATTGCTTATTTTTGTCAACTTTGTTGAAGATCAGATGACTGTAGGTGTGTGGCTTTATTTCTGGGTTCTCTATTCTGTTTCATTGGTCTGTCTGTGTGTCTGTTTTTGTACCAGTACTATGCTGTTTGGTTACTATAGCCTTAAAGTATAGTTTGAAGTCAAGTAATGTGATACCTCTGGCTTTGTGCTTTTTGCTTAAGATTGCTTTGGCTATTCAGGCTCTTTTTTGGTTCCATGTGAATTTTAGAATAGTTTTTTCTAATTCTGTGAAAAACTATGTTAGTAGTTTGATAGGAATAGCATTGAATCTGTGGGTTGTATTGGGCTGAATGGTCATTTTAATGATACTGATTCTTCCAATCCGTGAGCATGGAATAAATGGAAAAACATTGTTGCTGTTTGTTGTTTTCATTGCTGTTTGTTTAGTGATTTTCCTAGACTAATTCTGTTAAATCTATATCCTTTTTCAGGTGTAGGCACTATAGTCTGTGCTTGGTTAGCTTAGTCATCACCTAAGGATTAGATAGACATTTCTTTAAATGCCTTGAACCAGTAAGCCTGCCAGTCTTTGTCAAAGGGGTCTGTGTGTTTGGGTTGCCTTCAGGTGCCCTGGAAATTTACAACTCTGCCTTAGCTTTCACTTCTTGCTTGTTCAGAGCCTCAAGGTCAGCCAGGGATGTTAGAGTAGGGCCTTCTTGGGTCCTTCTTTGACATGTGCACATCCTTATACATGTGCATAATTTATAAATTCCCAGAAATATTTTGTTGCTGTTCAAATTCTGCTATTAATGTCTAATTTTTGTTTTTTACTTTTAATTTTTTCTGGTCAGCTTCTTGTTTGCCTCACCTAGTATTACTGCCTCAAGCAACTGTGATGTTAAATCATTGCTGTTGATTATTTTTGACAAACACCCTCAGGATAGGGTTGAATATGGCCAAATTCATGTAAGCCCTTAAAAGGCAGCTTTTCCAGGGAACTTAAGGACAGATTAAATTGTGATAAGTCTTTGAGGATAGGGCATTTGGGGGAGTTCCAAACTTGTTTTGTGACTTTCAGTGGCTGCGAAGTTACTGTTTTTTACAACTACCATAGTCGCAAGGCTGCTGTTGACTTAAGGAAAATATCACAAGTTAAAGTGGCTCAAAGCGCACTATTCTTTGAGATTCAGTTATTTGTCTTGAATAAATGTTTCTTGGATTGTTCTAATCCCTTGGTTAATTTTCACAGTTCTAAAAAAGTTGATTTTGAAATTTTGTAGTGTTCTCAGTGCTTTTATGAAAAAGTATATTTTCAGAGGTCTTATTCAGCAATTGCAGAAGTGTTTCTTCTGTAACATTCTTATACTTTCCCCTCCTTCTTGAGGAAGGTTAAATTGTGAGGAAAGGTTCCTAAATGATTCAGATTTCTGAACATAACTTATAAGGGCATTAACTGTAAGAAATAGATGTGTGTTTTAATAATTTAATTTTATAATAGCAGTGTGAGTGCATACAGCTCATAGTTCATTAATTAATTTGATTAACAAGTTCAGTATTCTGGTTTTTAAAAATAAATATCCTTGAAAATGTATGCTTCCAATAATTTCATTTGTAGACAGTAGTATACAAAGCAAAAGTGACCATTTTACTTAATAAAGTCATCAAAGCTAAGTCAATAAATTACATAAATATTTCTTACTGATGAAATAGTTTCATAAGTAAATTAACACTGCTGACTTGATTAGATGGAATACTAGTTACATTTTCACAAATATGAAATGAGTAAAAATTCTCATTTTCCTTGAAGTGTATACTTATTTAGGTTGAATATACTTTTTATATATTTTTTGCAGGGTATAAATCTTGTTAGTCTGTGTTCGTTGCAAAATTGGTTCAATTGCACGGTGGCTCAAGCCTGTAATCCCAGCACTTTGGGAGGCCGAGACGGGTGGATCACGAGGTCAGGAGATCGAGACCATCCTGGCTAACACGGTGAAACCCCGTCTCTACTAAAAAATACAAAAAACTAGCCGGGCGATGTGGCAGACGCCTGCAGTCCCAGCTACTTGGGAGGCTGAGGCAGGAGAATGGCGTGAACCCGGGAGGTGGAGCTTGCAGTGAGCTGAGATCCGGCCACTGCACTCCAGCCTGGGCGACAGAGCGAGACTCCGTCTCAAAAAAAAAAAAAAAAAAAAAAAAATTGGTTCAATTGAAGCAAAGGACATTGATATATTGTAGTTCAGTAAATTAAAAGTATATATTGTATTAGTTCGTTTTCATGCTGCTAACAAAGGCATACCCGAGACTGGGCAGTTTACAAAAGAAAGTTTATTGGACTCACAGTTCTGCATGCCTGGGAGGCCTCACAATCATGATGGAAGGTGGAAAGTGTGTCTCACATGAGAGCGGACAAGAGAGCTTGTGTGGGGAAACTCCCATTTTAAAAACCATCAGATCTTGTGAGACTTACTCACCATCACGAAAACAGCATGGGAAAGACCTGCCCCCATGATTCAGTTATTACCTCCCACCGGATCCCTCCCACAACATGTGGCAATTCAAGATAAGGTTTGGGTGGGATCACAACCAAACCATGTCTTGTATATGTGTATGTAGTATATGTGTGTGTGTATATACATAAATATATATAAATATATATGTGGGGGGGCATGGCTTAAAGTAACAAATTTATTGTCTTACTGTTCTGGAAGTCAGAAGTCTGAAATAAGGTGTACTAGGCTAAAATCGAAGTGTTGGCAGGTGTATATTTCTTCTGGTCTTGCCTTTTCCAGTTTCTGGAGGCTACTTGCATTCCTTGGAGCAAGTCCCCTTCCTCCATCTTCAAAACCAGCAACATAGCATCTTCAGATCTCTTTTTCTCTCTAACTTTTTCCATCATCTTATCTCCTTCTCTGACTCTGACCCTCCTGCCTTGTTTTGCTCAGTAAGACCCTTGAAATTATATTGGGCCTCTGTGGATAATTTTAGGATAATCTCCTTATGGTCACAATCCTTAATCAACCACATCTAGAAAATCCCTTTTGCAATCTAAGGGAAAGTATTCGTAGGTTCTAACAAATAGGATGTAGATATCTTTGGGCTACCATTATTCTGCTTACCACAATGATAGTAAACCTTTTAAGACAAAGGTTTTCCAAGTAAATTTTTTAAAAGTATAAAACACCTACCGAAAAGTGCTGGCATCGTGTATTTGTGCAACTTGGTTAATTTTCACAAAGTAAAATACATGTGAACTCAGCATCTAGAACAAGAAACAGCCCCAGTAAGTCCTGTGTATCCCTTCAAAGGGTTTACCACTATCTAGGCTCTTAAAAGTACAGGTTAGTTTGGGCTTTTTTACGATTTTATAAAAATTGGAATCATACTGTGCCTTCTCTTTTGTGTCTGGCTTTTTTCACACAGAAGGTTTGTGAGATTCATTTATGTTGCTGGGAATAGTAATGATTTGTTCATTATTACTGATGATTTAGTACTTTATTTTAGGAATAGATAACAATTTAATCCTAGTTTATTGTTGGATATTTGGGTTGTTTCAAGTATTTGGCTAATATCAATAGTGCTGCTATGAACATTCTAGTGCATGTTTTTACATGCCCCATGCAGGCATTTATTTTTAGTGGAATTGCTGGGTTATAGGGGAAGCATATGATCAGCTTTAATAGCTATTGATACATAGTTTTCCATTGCGATTGTTCCATTTTATACTCCTGTCAGTAATGTGTTCCGTTACTCCACATCCTCATCAACAGTTGATGTTATAAGTCTCTTTCATTTTGGCCATTCTGGTATGGTATAGTTGTATATCTTTGTGGTGGTAATTTATAGTTCCTTGATGGCTGAGTTTGAACACCTTTCATATACACAGTGTTTCAAACATAGGAATATTGTATACAGAAAACCATTATAGCGGAGGCACCAGGAACTGGTTTCACAGGAGACAGTTTTTCCATGGACATGGAGTGGGGGTGGTTTTGGGTTTAAAACTGTTCTACCTCAGATCACCAGGCATTAGCTTCTCATAAGGAGTGCATAACCTTTGAGAAACACTTCACCATAGGGTCCACACTCCTATGAGAATCTAATGCCATCGCTGATCCTACAGGAGGTGGAGCTCAGGTGGTAATGCTCGCTCACCTGCTGCTCACTACCTGCTTTGCCACTCACTTTTTAACAGGCTACAGACCAGTACTGGGTCTTTGGGACATAGGGAGAGAGGAACTTACTGAGGCAGGGTTTATAGACAGCCTCAACTTACAGTACTGTCATTGCTAAATTAGAAGTGGATACAGGCATATTTAAAATATTGTACTTCTTTAAAAAAGGTTATTATTATAGTAAAATATGTATAAAGTTTGACATTTAAACTATTGTTGCGAGAGTACATTTCGTTGACATTAAGTATATTCATGTTGTGTAACCATTACCACAATTAAAATTTTTCTGAGAGGTGAGTTATGCACTTAAATCGTTTCAGCATGCCACAGTTTTCTTAAACATTACCAGAGAAGAAAATTTGCTTACGTATTTATTATACAGTTATAAATTTACATAGATAAAACATAAAAAAATTAAGCTTTGAATAGTTTGAACAAGCTGCCTAGGGGAGAATCATTCTTCCCTGGTTGTTAGAAGTTTATAACTTCAGATAACTTTTTATCTGAAGTTAAGTTAATGCTAATCTTCAAAGTCCTGAATCATATTAATTCAACAGTTACTTCTTATCTATTTCTATCTGTATTGTACCATTCTGAATCATAGTATGGGTAAGTCATGAATAACCAAAATGCATGGTTTTTGTAACCTTTACCTTAATCATTTTATGAAATAGTAGGAATATTTTTCAGAATCATCTGTTTAAATGTTCAGTATGATTATCTGCACTTTTCTTTTCATCTTCAGATTATGACTGTACCCAATGACCCTTACACTTTTCTCTCTTGTGGTGAAGATGGAACTGTTAGGTGGTTTGATACACGCATCAAAACTAGCTGCACAAAAGAAGATTGTAAAGATGTAAGAATTAAATTTTTATACAAATGATGCAGAAAAAATTAAGGTTATAATTAAAATTGGACAGTAAGTTATGTGGATGGTAAGGTTATGGGTGAATTTTTAAATTTTTGTTTTGCTAAAATATTTAATAAGCATATATTTTTATAATCAGAAATTGAGAAATGTAAAATGTTAATATTGAAGTTGGGGAACTTATATTTTAATTGTACATTTAAAATATATTTATGAAAATTCAAATAACTGTTCAGTATGTACTCTCTAATATTATAAAAATCTGAAGAATTTATATCAATATATCTCATTTACTCATGGAAACAACTTCGACTTACTAAATAGCAGTTATAAAAGCTTGTGGTAGTTTATTGTCTTTTTTTCTCCTTTTAAACCGTAATTACATGTTATCTTTTTAAAAAAGAAGTAATAAGATACCATGCTATCAACATGTTTGTTCAAATTTAGCTCACTTTCCTAAAGATAATATCTCTACTATCAGTTTTTTTTTTGCTTTAATACTATTTAATTAAATTAATTAATGTATTTTTTTGAGACAAGGTCTCACTCTGTCATCTCAGGCCGGAGTGCAGTGGTGAAATCCTAGCTTACTGCAGCCTCAATCTTCTGGGCTCAAGTAATCTTCCTGCTTTAGCCTTCTGAGTAGCTGGGACTACGGGTGTGTGCCACTATGCCCAACTAATTTCTTTTGATTTGTAGTAGATATGAGGTCTTGCCATGTTGCCCAGGCTAGTGGTGTCAAACTCCTAGGCATGAGCCACCATGTTTGGCTTTTAATACTATTTTAAACTTATAAAGGCCTGAGAAATCATTCAGTCTTTTGACCTCAGACAAGTAATTCCAAGTGATTTTTCCTGACATACATTATTTAGAGCACAGTAGTTTTTCCTTGGATCATTTTGAAGTAGGAAATGAAATAAGAAAGTACTATTCAAAAAATTTTTTACTGAAAGTTGCAAAAAAAAAAAAATTACTATTAATCAGGTTAAGTGCTTGCTAACTAAACCAGTTACCAACTGGTTAACATGCTTTAGGGTGAAAAGATTATTTTATATATTTGAAACAGAGAAATAAAAGAAAACAAAAAGTAGAAATTGAAAAACCTTTAGGCTGGGTGTGGTGGCTCAAGCCTATAATCCCAGCACTTTGGAAGGCTGAGGCAGGTGGATCACAAGGTCAGGAGTTCGACATCAGCCTGGTCAACATAGTGAAACCCCGTCTCTACTAAAAATACAAAAAATTAGCTGGGTGTGGTGACAGGTGCCTGTAATCCCAGCTACTCGGGAGGCTGAGGAAGGAGAATTCCTTGATCCTGGGAGGCGGAGGTTGCCGTGAGCCGAGATCACACCACTGCACTCCAGCTCGGGTGACAGTGCGAGACTCCATCTCAAACAAAACAAAACCAAAAAACCTTTAAACATACAGTTTAATCAGTTTTTTTGTTATGTATTTGTATATAGACACATAAGCAAATAGGGAAACTTTGAACTAAACTCTAAGTTTAAATATCAGGTTATTAGAGGCGTTTGATATACCTGTTCCTTAGAGTAAGTATACTAAATTTTTTTATTGCAAACTCTCTAAAGCTATTTTAGTGTTTCATTGTAGTAAGATTCAGTTGTGCTTTTCTAAACAAAAACCCCAGGAAAATATGAAAACAAGTCTGATAAGACGTGAAAGCACTCTTTCCTTAGTAAAACTTTTCCTTTACGTATAAAAGTGAAATGAAGCAGAGAGTATAAAGAAAAACTGGTAACTAGAGTAATGCTTAACTACTAAAAACTTAGAATTATGAAAGGCATTTGGTTAATGAATTCTATGTAATGAGAGTAATGTTCTAAAATTAGTAATTGAATAAAGTATAAGGTTAAATTGACTTAAAAACATTACTGGGGGCTGGGCGCTGTGGCTCATGCCTGTAATCCCAGCACTTTGGGAGGCTGAGGCAGGCAGATCACCTGAGGTTAGGAGTTCGAGACCAGCCTGACCAACATGGAGAAACCCCGTCTCTACTAAAAATACAAAATAAATTAGCTGGGCGTGGTGGCACATGCCTGTAATCCTAGCTACTCGGGAGGCTGAGGCAGGAGAATCGCTTGAACCTGGGAGGCGGAGGTTGCACTGCACTCCAACCTGGCGACAGAGCAAGACTCCATCTCAAAAAATAAAAATAAAAAATTGCTGAGAAGAATGAGCAGTGAGAGTCATTAGAGAAAACAGTATGGAATCAACAGAGTACCTTCAGGATATATGTTTGGGGTACTAGCTCTTACATTTTCTAATTATTCTACAGAGATAAGTAATAACATTATAGTAAGACCTGTCTTTTGCAGAGTTTGTATTTATATGTGTACTTTATTTTTGAGCTGGTTAAGGAGAAAGGTTTTATAAGTAAAAAAAAGTATAAAATGTAAAAGTTAATTTTTTGCTCTATTTTAATAGCGATGGTTACATTTAAAATATTATGAATAAGCCTGGGCAACATAGTGAGACCCTATTTGTACAAAAAAAGTTTTAAAAATTAGCCCGGTATGGTGGTGTGCACCTGTAGTCCTAGCCACTTGAGAGGCTGAGACAGGAGGATCACTTGACCTCAAGAGTCTGAGGTTACAGTGAGCTGTGATCACACCACTGTAAGCCTGGGCAACAGAGCAAGAAATGTCTCAAAAAGAGAAAAAAATATGAATACTATATAAATAATCAATAGTTATCATAGACAGTATGAGAGATTTGTCATAGGTAGGTTATAACTCCGTCTTTACTGTCAAGTGGACCAATAATAGCAGGCATTTCTAATGGTACTAATGACTTAGTGATACATTATATAGGTAATTTTGAATTTTTTACATTTCTAAAGATGATCATTATTCATGAGTATGAGAATACTTAACAGGCATTTCTGAGAAATAATTCAAATTGTATTATAACATTGTATGAAATGTAGCTAGTTTGGAAAGAGTTTTAATTGTGGTCACATAAATATGAGTTTCTTGGCTTATTACCATCTTTTTGTAGCTGGTGCTGATCTAGTATAATTACTCAGTATTTTCAGTCTTATATTTGAAAGTAATTTTTATTTTTTCCTTTTTAGAATGTATTTAATTGCTCAAATACTGATCATTTTTAAAATCCATATTTTAATTAAGTTTAGTATTTTCATATTTTTTCTTATTTTGATTGGCTTATAAGGAAAGTATACAATATTGTGGTAGAAATCTATCAATTTTGGAGTTGTATGGCCAACTATAAAGAAAAGAGTATCTTTCTTAGAAATATTGATTGAGTATATTTATTTTGATTTCACATAGGCTGAATGTATTAGAAATAATATCTAGTAGAAATCTGAAAAAAAAGTTAAAAGAAAGCCATATTGTTTTTCTGCTCATTGTCATTCTTGACTGAATTAGGAATTCTGAGAATGGTTATTCTAATTACTAATGAGAAAATGTTGTAAGTATAATTTCACTTCTGCTGTATAAGCTGTATGTAATTGGTATTATGTTATGTTTTATAGGATATTTTAATTAACTGTCGACGTGCTGCCACATCTGTTGCTATTTGCCCACCAATACCATATTACCTTGCTGTTGGTTGTTCTGATAGCTCAGTACGAATATATGATCGGCGAATGCTGGGCACAAGAGCTACAGGTAAGAAGATAATATTAGGGAAAATATAGGACTGTCAGTTCAAAGAGTAAATCTTTATGACATCTTCAGTTTTAAAATTTCTTGTTTGTTATAACATTTCAGAAAATAGTATTTGTTTAGTATGGATTATTATAAAAAAATAACATTTCACCAAGTGTTTATGACCCTTTGGGATGATACTTTTGTAGTTTAACTTTAAAAAGTTGTAACATTTGATGTATTAGTTTGGCAGGACTGCCATAACAAATGACCACAAACTGGGTATCTTAAAGCAACAGAAATTTATTCTCTTAAATTTCTGGAGGCTCAATGTCTGAAATCAGGATGTCTTATGATTGGTTTCTACTGGAGGTTCTGTTCCACAATCTCCCCTAGCTTGTGGTGGTTGCTGCCAATCCGTGGCATCCCCTTGGTATAGATGAATCACTCTAATCTCTGCCACTGTCTTTACATGCCATTCTCCCCATGTGTGTGTGCGTTTACATTTTCCTCTTAGGGCACTAGTCATATTGGATTTGGGCCCACCCTTAATCCAGTTAGGATGAGGTGGGCCCTCGATTAGTTACCTCACTGTAACTAACTACATCTGTAAAGGTCACATTCTGTTTAGAATAGTGACTTGGGTATGTATTAATATGTAGCATATATTTATTCCTTCTTACCTTATAGTGCTATTAATAATGCTGCTATTACCTTAAAGTGCTATTAATAATGAATTTGAATCTAATATAAACCAGTGCTCTTTCCCTTCACTCACTGTAGGATCAAAGTACTTCCAAAATAACCAATTAGAAGTCAACTTCCATTCACATATTTTCAGTAAAGGAAGGCCAGGATTACACACACACACACACACACACACACACACACACACACACACCCCGAATGCACATTCATATATTCACATATTTTATATTGTTAAAAATAAAGGTGGACTTGGGAAGAAGCCAACAATGTCAGTAAAGATGTACATAGATTATTGAGATGAGAATGCCAGATGAGATCTTTCTTTTTGTCACTGTGATAGCTTTTATTTATATTGCTACATTAAGTCACATATCTAATAATAATTGAGGAGTCCAGTCTATTTGGATATGTACATTTAGGGGAAACAGTAGTAATGTAATATGGAATCATAGGCTTAATTATTGTTTCTCAACAGGTGGACACAATTGACATTTTGAGCATGATAAGACTTCATTGTGCAAGGTTATACAGCTTTGTGGGATTCTTAGAATTTAGCATTTCTGGGCCCCCAGGGCACAAAGTGCCAGTTGTACACCTATTATATTGCATTGAGTACCAGAGTTAATTAAAATTGGAATAGCATTCTTAACTCTGTACTATATAACAGGCAAATTTCGTGGCAATCCGAAATTTTTTTTTTTTTTTGAGACGGAGTCTCGCTCTGTCACCCAGGCTGGAGTGCAGTGGCCGGATCTCAGCTCACTACAAGCTCCGCCTCCCGGGTTTACGCCATTCTCCTGCCTCAGGACTGGGACTACAGGCACCCGCCATCTCGCCCGGCTAGTTTTTTGTATGTTTTAGTAGAGACGGGGTTTCACCGGGTTAGCCAGGATGGTCTCGATCTCCTGACCTTGTCATCCGCCCGTCTCGGCCTCCCAAAGTGCTGGGATTACAGGCTTGAGCCACCGCGCCCCGCCCAGAAATTTTTTTAAAAAGTAAAAGTTGTATCATCTTAAGGATATTGCATACATTGCATACTAATTTATGTAGTATGCTAATAAGTATCAGTTTTTTGTAAAACTTTACTATCTTAATTTGGGGCAAACTTTTGGAAGATGACTTCATGTGACTGTATTTATAAATCATTTTCCTTAATTAACTCATTTCAACAAAGCGTATGTAATCTGGAATTCTAGACAATCATGAATTTTTTTTGTAGAGATGTTACCTTTATATCATATTCTTTTTTGTTTCGTTACAAAATCTGACTACAGAAAAAGAACCTCTACTAGAAATAAACGTGATGGCTTTTATTTATGTTGCTACTTTAAGTCACATATGTAATAATTCAGATTAAAAGTTTTAAAAAATGTTTTTCTTTAAAACATTAATTTTAAATAACTTCTTGTTTCTTATTTAGGAAATTATGCAGGTCGAGGGACTACTGGAATGGTTGCCCGTTTTATTCCTTCCCATCTTAATAATAAGTCCTGCAGAGTGACATCTCTGTGTTACAGTGAAGATGGTCAAGAGATTCTCGTTAGTTACTCTTCAGATTACATATATCTTTTCGACCCGAAAGATGATACAGCACGAGAACTTAAAACTCCTTCTGCAGAAGAGAGAAGAGAAGAGGTAGGTTTACTCAAAGCCGTGTCCTTTGGCCGGGCGCGGTGGCTCACGCCTGTAATCCCAGCACTTTGGAGGCTGAGGCGCGTGGATCACCTGAGGTTGGGAGTTCGTGACCAACCTAACCAACATGGAGAAACCCTGTCTCTACTAAAAATACAAAATTAGCTGGGCGTGGTGGCACATGGCTGTAATCGCAGCTACTCAGGAGGCTGAGGCAGGAGAATTGCTTGAACCCTGGAGGTGGAGGTTGTGGTGAGCTGAGATCGCGCCGTTGCACTCCAGCCTGGGCAACAAGAGCGAAACTCCATCTCAAAAAAAAAAGGAAAAGAAAAAATCGCCATGTCCTTTATTTAAATTCAGAAACAATTCAGTGACTCTTGGGGCCTAAAGGCCAAAAAGAAAAAAAAAAAAACATTAATTTTCAAGGCACTTACAGTTCAGAAAACAAAAAACATGAGACATACTTGAAAGAATAGAAGCTAATAAATTATCAGTTATTACTAATTACTATTATTATTTAGTTACTACTAATTTCTAAGTGGTAATGACAAAAATAGTCATTACTATTTTTATAATTTTTATAAAATTTATATTTATATTATAATTTGTATTATAATTAGTAATAACTAATAATAGCATCTATACTTAATGTATTAGTAATAATAAATTACTGATTTATTATTGGTATTCTAAATACTATTTCTAAAGTATTCAATAGTGAATTATTAGGGATAAGGCTTTAGAAAAAAGTATTTTTAATTTTTTTTAAAGAGAATATACTTGATAGCAAAATGTTTATCTTAACTTTGTAGATGTACAGCAGCAGCAAGAAAGATAAACAGTTCTAACACTTGCAGAAAAGGCAATTAAAATAATAGAAAATATGATGATAAATTTCCGAGAGACTAAATGTGTATGTCCATGGATCAATAGAATTTTTACTTACTACCATTTACTCTTCGTATATGGACAGCAATCCCTTTCTCTCCCAATTGTGCCTCTTTCACAGTTACATACTAGTGATTTATAACATTAACCCTAGGTATATTTTATAAAATAAATATAAGTGGGAAAAAGGTAAGTTAAAGTAGTTGTATATATTAAAAAGTAGGTGAATGAATTACTTTCACAAAACTACTAAAAGATAATGAATTTATTATTTATAAAAGGGGAAAAGTAGAAATAAGGTATCTGATGGTATACAACTGTAGAAAAATGTCTAACCTGTTAAGCTTCTTTCGTCAATATGTTTTTCATTTTGGCTTTTTTATTTTATAATGTTCTGTGTTTATTCACTCTGAACTTTTACAAGTCTTTTGAAATTAACCATTGATTTTTATTTTCAGTGACTTTTTGGTATTGGCTCAATGCCTATTAATACATTTTAAACGTTACTAATGACAGTGATTTTGGAATTCCTACGAGACACAAAACTATATTCATTCCTCATAATTTCAGGTATAGAGGGCCGTAAAATTAGAAGAGA
The DNA here is from genome assembly GCF_003255815.1 of Theropithecus gelada. Lineage (NCBI taxonomy): Eukaryota > Metazoa > Chordata > Mammalia > Primates > Cercopithecidae > Theropithecus > Theropithecus gelada. Next base: position 197,531,226 of record NC_037668.1, on the reverse strand, counting down.
AATCAGTATTACTTTATAAATATACTTTGAGATTTTTATCATTGGAATGTATTTATTTGAATTAGGAAATTGATGAAGAAGGGTATGATGGCTAATAAAATGATTTTTGAGTTTATTCTGGTTGAAAACATGAAATCTGCTCTGTCATTTTGTTACTGCTGTATAAATTTCCCCTTGAAATACATGGGTAAGTAGTTATAGTCATACTGTGATTGTTACATAATGAGAGTTGGAGGTCCATAGATATTTTAAGTGGGCCAGCTAGTTTTGATACCATAGAATACTTAGCCAAAAGATATTTATATAATCAGAGTGAATGAGACTGAGTCATGAACATTTTTTTTTTTTCTGGGAGCCTTTTCCTTGGTCTTGTTTATTGCATTAACTAAATTAAGAAAAATAATGCTGAAAGTGGATTTAAATTATGCTTATTGGCTGGGCGCAGTGGCTCAAGCCTGTAATCCCAACACTTTGGGAGGCTGAGGTGGGTGGATCACCTGAGGTCAGGAGTTTGAGACCAGCCCGGCCAACATGGTGAAACCCTGTCTCTACTAAAAATACAAAAATTAGCCAGGCTTGGTGGTGGGTGCCTGTAATCCCAGCTACTTGGGAGGTTGAGGCAAGAGAATCCCTGGAACCCTGGAGAAGGAGATTTCAGTGAGCCGAGATCGTGCCACTGCACTCCAGCCTGGGCGACAGGAGGGAAAGTCAGTCTCAGGAAAAAAAAAAAAAAGCGTATTATAACAAACCAAACAATTCAGAGGTATGCATAGAAGAAATTAATAACCTGTCTTATTTGTAATAAAACTTTGCTGATAGTGTTCGGACAAACTCAACTCACCAAATATTTATTGGGTGCCTACTATACACCAGGTCCTCAACTAAACTTTGGAAAATGAAGGATGATGAGACAAAGACATGACCTCTTACTCAAGGAATTCACAGCTTAGTAGAAGTAGAGATACAAGTAAATAAATATGTAAAACTTAATATAGAATTATGTATAAGGACTATGTTCTGTATAAGTAGAACAAAGTAGGGAGTAATTGATCTTAATTGGGAACATTAGTAAAGCCTGAGGAAGGTTTTAAAGCATGAATAAAAGTTTATTGTATGATTTTGTTTTATGTTTCCATAATATTTTTGCATTTTCTCAATTTGTGGAGGCCTTTCTATTTCCTTACCACCTCTAATAATTTCTTTCATTTTTTCCCCCTTCTTTCTTTGGTTCATTCTTTTGTCTTAATTTTTTTTTGTACTTCCTGTTTTCCCTTGTTTTTGTATCCTGTTTTCTTTTTATCATATCTCTTTTCTTATTTTTGACAGTTTACCACCTGCGCTACCTATTATTGGGCTTCTTTGTTGAATTCTTTCTTTCATTTTCTTCTGGGCCTCATAGCTTGTGCCTAAAAATATACTCCAGATCTGACTACTGCTTACCACCACCCTGCTATATTACCACCCTGAATCTGAGCTGTCAGCATCTCTGGCAAGACCTGTCCCCCTTTATACTTGATTTTTCTAGCTTTCTAACCAGTCTGCCTGCTTTCACTTCCTACAGCCCTGTAGCTATACAGCATTCAAAGTGATCCTTAGAAACATAAGTTAAATCATGCCACTTTTCTCATCAACATTCTAAGTGGCTCCCTATCTGACTTAAAGCAAAACTGAAGTCCTTATGGTGGCTTCAAGATCTTATACTATGTGGTCCTAATTATTACTTCTACTGTTCTCTTCTTTGCTCTAACCACATCTACTTGCTTAGTAACTCAGGCCAAGCATGACTCTATTTTAGGATTTTGCAGTTAGTCTGCCTGAAATGCTCTTCCCTGGATACCTGGATTTTTGATTCCCTTCTATTTCAGGTCTTTGCTTACATAACCTTCTTGGTGAAACTCTACTTCACTATCCTATTTAAAATCACAGACTTTAACTGATACTACCTTTCCCCTTTTCTACTTTATTTCTCTCCATAACAATAACTTCCTATGTATATTTTGCTTTTTTATTTCATGTGGTGTTTGTTCCATCGGGCTGTAAATTCTGTGACATTGGGGATTTTTTTTGTGTGTTTTGTCCATTGTTCTTTTCCAATACCTGTAATAGTACCTGACATATAAAAGGTGCTCAAAAAAATATTTGGTGAATGAAATGCCATTTTCAGTATTCTTGACTAGGTTATTTCACATACTTAGAAAGTCAAACTTGGGATTGTTTTTAATTTGAAGGTTTTATTCTAGAAATAATTGCTGAAGTTGTAAAACCAGTTCTTTGCCTATGTAATATAAACATTCCTCTATCTTGAAACCATGAAGCAAGATTCTATTATATTGTTTTAAGAATAGTTCGTATAAAGGATGAAGTGCTGTCCTTTTGGGAATGATTAGTTGTTTGAAAATTTGTACAGCTCTCACATTAAGCTTCCTTTGTTCTGGTTATTCCCTGTCACACACTTATGTCTTCCTGTGTAGATTTTACTATCATCAGTTGCCTTTAGCCATACTTACACATAATATGGAATTTATGGGGATTTTTTTTCCTGTCTCCTTTGCTGAGGATGCAAAGATTTTTTTCTATTCATGTTAGTAGGTATGGTTTCCAGGAGAAATCAGAAAATTCACAGTTAAGTGTCAGCAAGTTTTTATCAAAACCTGCTTCATTTTCAGAGAAAAAAAAAATCAATGAATGCTGTTTTTAAAAATAAATAAAAATAAAAGGAGGGACCCACAGAATGGGAGGAAATGTTTTCCAGATTGTGTGTCAGGTTACAGTTTAGTATCCAGAATGTATAAGGAGCACTTACAGTGCAACAATAAAAAGACAAATATCCAAATTTAAAAATAGGTAAAGGATTTGAATATATAATACTTTTTTTTCCCCCAGAGAAGACATATAATAGAAATGGCAATAAGTACATAAGGAGATACTCAACATTATTAGTCCTCAGGGAAACGCAAATCACAACCACAGTGAGGTATCACTTCATACCCAGTAGGATGACTAAAATAAAAAGGACAGACAATAACAAGTGTTGACAAACATGTGGAGAAACTGGAACCCTCAAAAATTAGACTTATTATATGACCCATACTTCCCCTCCTAGATATACAGGTTTCTCTTGGAGATATTGCAGGTTTGGTTCTAGACCATTGCAATAAAGAAAATATTGCAGTAAAGCAAGTCACACAGATCTTTTGGTTTCCCAGTGCATGTAAAATTTATGTTTATACTGTACCATCGTCTGTTAAGTGTGCAATAACATTGTGTCTTAAAAATCAATGTGTATACCTTAATTTAAAAACACTTCATTGCTAAAAAGTGCTAATAATCATCTGAGCCTCAGTAAGTTGTATTATTTTTGCTGGTGGAGGTGCTTACCTTGATGTTGATCACTGCTGACTGATCAGAGTGGTGGTTGCTGAAGGTTGGGGCTGTGACAGTTTCTTGAAATAAGACATCAGTGAAGTTTGCTGCATCGATAGACTCTTCCTTTCTTAAAAGATGTATTTGTAGCTTGTAATGCTGTTTGATAGCTTCTTACCCACAATAGAACTTTTCTCCAGATTGGAGTCAATCGTTTCAAACCCTGCTGCTTTATCAACTAAGTTTATGTAGTACTCTATAATAGATCCTTTGTTGTCATTTCAACGATGTTCACAGCATCTTCACTAGGAGTTACTTCTTACGGATAAGCAAAGAAAGTGGTTTGAGCCTCAGGAAACCACTTTCTTTGCTCATCTGTAAGGAGCAACTCCTTATCTGTTGAAGTTTTATCATGAGATTGCAACAATTCAGTTACACCTTTAGTCTGTACTTCTAATTCTAGTTCTTTTGTTGTTCTCACCTCATCTGCAGTGACTTCCTCTACTGAAGTCTTCTACCCCTCAAAGTGATCCATTAGGGTTGGAATTAACTTCTTCCAGACCCCTGTTAATATTGTCGTTTTGACCTCCCATGAATCACAGATGTTCTTAATAAGGCATCTAGAATGGTGAATCCTTTCTAGGTTTTCAGTTGACTTTTCACAGATCCATGAGAGGAATCACTATCTATGGCAGCTATAACCTTACAAAATGTGTTTCTTAAATAAGACCTGAAAGTTGAAATTACTCTTTGATCCATGGGATGCAATGAAAACATTAATCTCCTTGTATATCTCCATCAGAGCCCTTGGATGACCAGGTGCGCATTGTCAGTGCCTAGTAGCATTTTGAAAGGAATCTTTCTTTCTGAGCAGCAGGTCTCAATAGTGGGCTTCAGATAGTCAGTAAAACATGCTGTAAAGAAATGTGCCCTTACCCAGGCTTTGTTATTCCATTTATAGAGCAGATTCAATTAAACATAATTCTTAAGGGCCTTAGAATTTTCAGAATGGTCAATGAGCATTGGCTTCTGCCTAATGTCACCACTGCATAAGCACCTAACAAGAGAACCAGCATGTCCTTTGAAATTTGAAGCCAGGCATCAACATTTCCTCTCTAGCTGTAAAAGTCCTAAATGGCCTCTGCTTCTGATAGAAGGCTGTTTCATCTGCATTGGAAATCTGTTGTTTAGTGTAGCCACTTTGATCAATTATCTTAACTAGATCTTCTGGATAACTTGCTGCAGCTTCCACATCAGGACTTGCTGTTTTACCTTGTACTTTTATGTTATAGAGAGACAGCTTCTTTCCTGAAACTGCATGAACCAACCCCTCTTAGCTTCAGACTTTTATTCTGCAGCTCCCTCACCTCTCTCAGTTTTCATAGCATTAAAGAGATTTAGGACCTTGCTCTGGGTTAGGCTTTAGCTTAAGGGAATGTGATGACTGGTTTGATCTTCTTTCTAGACCACTCAGACTATTTCCATATCAGCAATAAGGCTGTTTCATTTTCTTATCGTTCATACGTCCATTGGAGTATCACTTCTAAAGGTTCCTTCCAGAACTTTTCCTTTGCTTTTACAACTTTGCCGTTTGGTGCAAGAGGCCTAGCTTTTGGCCTGTCTTGGCTTTCAACATGCTTTCCTCACTTAGCTTAATCGTTTCTAGCTTTTGATTTAAAGTGAAAGGCATATGACTCTTCCTTTCATTTGAACACTTAGAGGCGATTGTAGGGTTATTAAATGGCCTAATTTCAATATTATTGTTGTGTCTCAGGGAATTGGAAGACTCAAGGAGAGGGAGAGAGATGGGGAAACAACTGGTCAGTGAAGCAGTCAGAATACACATAACATTTGTCAGTTAAATTCAGAGTCTTATATGGATGTGGTTTATGGCCCCCCAAAGCAATTATAATAGTAAGATCAAAGATCTCTGATCATGGATCACCATAATAGGTAGGATAATAATGAAAAAGTTTGAAATATGAGAATTACTGAAATGTGACACAGACATAAAATGGGCACATGCTGTTGGAAAAATAGCACCAATAGTCTTATTCAATGCAGGGTTGCCACTAAATTTTTAAAGAAACCACAGTATCTGTGAAATTCAGTAAAGGAAAGTGCAATAAAATGAGGTACTGTGTTTCAATTCTTTTTTTTTTTTTTTTTTTTTTTGAGATGGAGTCTCGCGCTGTCACCCAGGCTGGAGTGCAGTGGCCGGATCTCAGCTCACTGCAAGCTCCGCCTCCCGGGTTCACACCATTCTCCGGCCTCAGCCTCCCGAGTAGCTGAGACTACAGGCGCTGCCACCTCGCCCGGCTATTTTTTGTATTTCTTAGTAGAGACGGGGTTTCACCGTGTTAGCCAGGATGGTCTCGATCTCCTGACCTCGTGATCCGCCCATCTTGGCCTCCCAAAGTGCTGGGATTACAGGCTTGAGCCACTGCGCCCGGCCTGTGTTTCAATTCTTTTGGGTAGTTCTCCTGTATACCCAAGAGAATTGAAACATGTTCCTACAGAAACTCGTACATATGCTCAGTTCAGCATTATTTATAATAGCCAGTAAGTGGAATAAGTTTATTCATCAACCAGTTGACGAATGGATGAACAGAATAGGGTATCTTGCTAAAATGGGGTATTATTCGCCATGAAAAATGAAGTACTGATACCTACTACACTATGAATAAACCTTGAAAACATAATGCTAAGTGAAAGAAACCAAACACAAAAGGCCATGTATTGTATGATTTATTTATATGAAATGTTTAGAAAAGGCATATCCACAGAGACAGGAAGTAGATTAGTGGTTGCCAGGATCTGAGCAGGGGATGAGTGGGGAGTGGCTGATGATGGTTTGTTTCTGGGATGATGAAAACTGTCTGGAATTATATAATGATGATGGTTGTACCGCTTTATGAATATACACCACTGAATTGTATAATTTAAAATTAAGTATATTATGGTATGTTAATTAAATTTCAATACAAAAATGTTTAAAATGGATCAGATGTGGTGGCTTATGCCTATAATCCCAACACTTTGGGAGGCTGAAGTGGGAGGATTGCTTGAGGCCAGGAGTTCAAGACCAACCTGGGCAACTTGGCTAGACTCCATCTCTAAAAAATTTTTTAAAAACTTAGCTGGTTGTGGTGGCACATGCACCAACTACTCAGGAAGCTGTGGCTGGAGATCATATTAGCTCTGGAGTTGGGGGTTACAGTGAGCTAGGATGCGACCACTGCAATCCAGCCTGGACAAGAGTGTGAGACCCTGCCTGGAAAAAAAAAAAAAAAAAAAAGTTAAAAATGTAAACATTAAAGGGAGCAGTCAAGAGTGATAGGTGACATAAACATGTCAAGTAAGCTCTGAAAGATGCTGTTTGAGTTGGCAATTGATTATTGATCATATTATTGAGCATTTTTATAATTGATCAATGAACTTGGCAATTGGTCATTCACTGCTGACTGGTGAGAATGAAGTTAGTGGAAAGATAGGATATCAATGGAAAGATTGACTACAGTGGATTGAAGGAGGAGTGGTAGATTGAATATAGAATTTTCTCAAGAAGCTTGAGTAAAGTGATAGCAAGAGAAAGGACTGTAGCTGTAAAACTGAGGTTTTATGAAGTTGAAATATTGTTTTTTTTTCTTAAAAATGGTAAGAACCTTTAGCATGTTGTGACAAAGAACCGAGAGAGAAAATGAATGTAGGCAAGAAAAGAGAGAATAATGGGTCAAGCAGGATACTCAAGGAGTTGAAGGAATGAAATAAAAAGCACAGATGGAAAAATTAGGCTTAAATAGAATAAATGATACACCTTTCAAGAAAGGCTGGAAGGAGTTACAAAGTTGTAGATGTAGGTTTAATTTGTAGAATTCAGCTGAAGAAAATGATGTCATTTTTATTTTCTCTGAAGTAGGAGGAAAAATTGTTAGAGGGCAAGAATGAGGGCAGCAGGATGGAATAGATAGCCTGAGGCAAGTCATAAAGGGTTGGAATAGATTCTGTTTGGGAATCGAAGAGTAAATTGTCAATAATAAGTAAAAATAATGAGGACTCCCATTGTTAATTAGGTATGTGGGTAATTTACCTAGACTATATTTATCATCACAGTTGAAAACTAAGGCTCAAGATGGTTAAAAATGTCTTCATTTTGTCAGCTGGAAGGTGATACGGGTGGGATTAGAAATCACATATACATGATTTGAAAGTTGCATTCAGACTCTTTAGGTTGAAGATATTAGATATAGGCTGTCAACATCAATGGATATTTATCCTCAGAATGAGTGCTTCAAAAGACTGATGTGACTTATACCAGTGTCTTTCATATTTTCATGTAGATCTAATTTGCATACTCAAGAAGTCGAGAGATGGAAATAGACATAAAGTATGTTTTAAGAGTACAGTAGATGAGTTTTAGACTTACATAGAATTTACCTGTTCTTATTTTTTAGTTGCGACAACCGCCAGTTAAGCGTTTGAGACTTCGTGGTGATTGGTCAGATACTGGACCCAGAGCAAGGCCGGAGAGTGAACGAGAACGAGATGGTAACTATGCTTTGGTCAGCTTTTCCTTGTATATGGTATTTTAAAATTAATATTTTAACTTCCAGTTTCTTCACTATTATAAATGATTCTGTAATGAACATTCTTGTACATAAAAGTATACTTATGCAAATATATCTTAGGATAAATTCTTAGAAGTGGAATGGCTGAGTCACTGGATAAGTACCTTTTAATTTTGGTAGTTGTTATCAGATTACTCTCCAAAAAAGATGTGCTAATTTACATTCCCACTGAAAGTATAAGAATGCCCATTGTCCCATAGTACATTGAGTGTTGTCAGACTTCTCAATTTTTGCCTTTCTATTAGATATTAAGAGAAATGAAAACTCAGCCTAAGAGTTTTATATTAGCACATAAAATTTTTTTTCTTTCTATCAAGTGCCTTTGATAAGCATAAGAAACTACCCTGGGAGCTTTAAGATAGCACTCTTGAAAATATGATTAATCTATGAATTGTAATTCTGTATAATTATGTTTTATTAATTTGGTCTGTAACCAAAATCTTACTATAATGACCTCTGAAACATTTTTTGTGATCAAAAGCATATTCCCCAACATATGAGCTACATTATATAAAGGCAGTAAAGTGTAAAAGAAACTCCGATTTCACAGAAAATGTGAGGAGAACCGATTTTCATTTTAAATTTACTATAGAATAGAGTTGTCACATTTTGAATTTGACATTACACTTTTAATTTGAAAATGCCCTTGGAAAAACTTGTTTACTTGCAGGAGGGAAAGGAGTGAGGGAGGAGACAAAATACTTTGTGATTCCAGTTAATTTCAAATATCTGGAATTTTCTTACAGTAAATGATGATGAAAATGACTTTAAGGAAACTTCATGTAAAAACATAAGGCTATTTTGTGTCTGTACTTCATTATAATGCTTTAGGTGGAGGGAAAACCTTTCTTTTAATTTATTAAACTTAGAATTCATGAGCCCTTCTTGGCTGGGTACTCTTAGAACTAAAAATTTAGGTTGAGGTAGGAGGTGGGAGGTTTAGAGGTACCTAAGAATAAGCAAAGACGAGTGAGAGGTGAACTCTGTTCTCGAGAAACTTTACCATACACATGGAGAGTCACTCATAAAACAATTACTATAAAATGTGATGAAAGCTCTAATAGATTTATATATATTCGTACAATTTATTTAGGAAATTTGATTTTTTAAAAAATGCTTTCATTTTAAAGCCCTTCAAATCTAGGTTTTTGTATTAATGAAAGATTCTGACTTATTACTAAACTCACTGATAAGACCTATATTGTAATAGGAGAGCAGAGTCCCAATGTGTCATTGATGCAGAGAATGTCTGATATGTTATCAAGATGGTTCGAAGAAGCAAGTGAGGTTGCACAAAGCAATAGAGGACGAGGAAGATCTCGACCCAGAGGTAATTTTTCATATTAATTAAAGTCATCAGAAAGCTGGCAAAAACTACTTATTGAAGCCAGTTTTTATTTATATCATGTAAATTATACTATGTTTTACGTCTGTAATAATCACAAGGTTCTTATTGTATGGTATGAAGTAGTAGAGAATAAAAGGTATTGGACATAATTTGTCCCTTCTGGTGCCATTAGACCTAGTGCATATCTTTTACTTTTCTCAAAGTAAAGTAAAAGAATCTGAGATTCCCCATTTTAAGTGTTTTTTTAATGCGCTCTGAGAATGGAAATATGTAAAATTCTATGTATAAACAAGTTTTATGTAATTGGAAAGATTGCTTTAACAGGAATATGTTGTAGATAAATTTTTACCCCTCTTGACTGGCCTATTTTGTCTAATGGACCAAATCACCAGTGGTTATTATCACTGAAATTATATATTTGTGTGTGTAAATATAAATGTGTTTTCTGAATGTATCTGTTTAGAGTTGTTGGTTTTGGAAAATATTTAAAATTTGAATTTGTGTTAATCGGTGTTTTGAAGGTGGAACAAGTCAATCAGATATTTCAACTCTTCCTACGGTCCCATCAAGTCCTGATTTGGAAGGGAGTGAAACTGCAATGGAAGTAGATACACCACCTGAACAATTTCTTCAGCCTTCTACATCCTCTACAATGTCAGCTCAGGCTCATTCGACATCATCTCCCACAGAAAGCCCTCATTCTACTCCTTTGCTATCTTCTCCAGACAGTGAACAAAGGCAGTCTGTTGAGGCATCTGGACACCACACACATCATCAGTCTGGTGAGGATATTCCTCTCTAAGTATGCTGTGGTTCATCTCATGATTTTTGATAATGAAAACTTCTTAACTGGCTATTTTGAAAGATACTAAATCACATCAACTTCTTGTTGGAATAAATGATCAAAATGAGATGTAATATATGGTTATGTAACTTAAACACAAAAATTATGTCTTACTTGCATGAGTTTTAACAAATAGCAGGAATCTTCAATTTATATGAAACAATTATTTTAAAAGTACAGGTACCAAAAGATAGTGTTTTGACATAGTTTAATGTGCCTGACTTAAATATTATTTTATAGATTATTAGAGACCAAAATCTCTTCTAGATTTATTTGGTTTTATGTCTATATTGAAGTGATTATGAAAATATCAGTATTAGTTTCATTTTGCCTGTATTCTTGATTATTTTCCCTCAAATAATGCAGTACTTTTAATATACTCTCTATAGTGGATTTGATATGGTATTTTGTCAACAACATATAATTTAGCAAAAAATTTATTTCTCCAGTATTTACATGAAAAAGAATTATTTTACCAAATGCTTATCTTCTTGATACTTGATGCTAGTGTGAAAAACCTCTACATTCTGTTAAAATGCTGTTTTCTTCCCAGTATTATAAATCCTCATGGTCAACTTTTTTCCCCTAACTATAGAATGTGCTAGTATTTATAATAGTAATTTTCAACAGATGTATCTACAGTTTACTCGGCACTTTAAACTATATACATGTAATTATAAAACCCAATAAGATATGTATTCATAGTTTTCTTTGGTTCTTCTAAGGAAGAATTTTACTTAATATAGAGCCAGAATTATTAGCAACTAGAAATATGAGCTGGCAGGCCTAAGCTGAAACCTATAAAAAAATTTCTAACAGCTTAGCTGCCAAGCTGTCACTTTGTTCTTACATCTCTGGAAACTAATGCCAGATTACCAAATATGGGATGTTTTAATTTAAGCACTCTTTTATTGGTATATACCACGTTTAGTAATTCATTTTCAGTTTCTATGGGAATAAAAGCCAGAGTCAATTACATAACTGTTAACACTGTATATATTTTATCCATAATAATAAGCTAAAGCTGAGCTGCAGAATCAAGGTTTTCACACTCAGTCGACATAGCATTTTAATTTATGGAAAAATAAAATATTTTGGAAGATTTGGGAGTTAAGGGCAGAAGTAGTTAAAAGTTTGTGTTTCAAAGCAGGTAAAATTGGGAAAAGCAAGAATTTTTAAAGTGATAGCATTTTTGGAAATATTCTTGAACATTTTGATCAATTATAAGTTTTTAGGAAAACTTATCAAGAAGACTCAAGCTTACATTTAGCTTCCACTGAATCTCAACTAATTCTAGTTGTTTCTTAAACATATTTATGAGTAAAGTATTTGGAACTTTTTTTTTTTTTTTTGGTTTGAGACAGAGTCTTGCTTTGTCCCCCAGGCTGGAGTGCCATGGCGCGATCTCTGCCCACTGTAAGCTCCACCTCCCAGGTTCATGCCATTCTCCTGTCTCAGCCCCCTGAGTAGCTGGGACTACAGGTGCCCGCCACCACGCCTGGCTAATTTTTTTTGTATTTTTAGTAGGGACGGGGTTTCACCATCTTAGCCAGGATGGTCTCGATCTCCTGACCTTGTGATCCACCCGCCTCGGCCTCCCAAAGTGCTGGGATTACAGGCGTGAGCCACAGCGCCCAACCTGGAACTTTATTTTTTAAAGCTATTTAATGTATTTTAGTACTGCATTTCAAATTGCTAAATTCTTTTCAATATTTAATGTAAGTATTAAATGTGACAGTCATTTGAATTATTGAAGAAAAAGTATTTTTGGTGATCATGTGATGATTGTTGAAACACTACTCAGTACTTTTACTCATAAATTATTTATAGAAAGTAAGGAAATATTTTTAACTGGGAGATTATTGAGAGAATTTTGGTTGACTATGCTATAGATAATTAGAATATTTCCATGTTATCAAGACAGTATCACTATTGAGAAAAATGATTTGGTGTTAGATGTAACATCTAAAGGTTATGTCTGTAATTGTTCTGATAACAGCTTTTTCTTTATTCTGGAGTTCAACATTTCAGCAGTAAGGACTTTGTTTCTGTTTTTGTTTTTTCTCCAGTCTCTTTTGCATTTGCCATGACCTAAGTCCAAATGTGTTTGTGAATATTGGGAACTGTCCATTGGGTGAATGTAGTAGATGGGAATGTCAGCTTAGGACCATGATTTCTATTATTTCCCTGCATAGAGAAAATGATAAAGTATGCTTCTATCTATACTCGCCTTGCTGTGGATACCTTTTTATGTAAATGTTTATCCCTTTGCTTTACATGTCCTCCATCATTTTTACTGATATCAAAGAAAGGGACAATGGGAATATGAAAATTTGCTGTGCTCCATCTCTAGTTGAACCTAATTGTCTGCCTTCTCTTAGTCTACAGTGGAATCACTGAATGATAATGAAGAAAGTTATGACCACAAATTTCAATGGGTGCTCAACACTACATCAGAGCAGTCTCACACTGTTGCTCTCCAGCTGTACAAAATGACTACGCCTTCATGTCTCTCAAACTTTAACACTCCCCTTCATCCTTGCCCCACTTCCAGAGTCTAACCTTTCATTCACAGTGAAAAGAAAAGTACTCATTTTCCTACTATCAATAATTTCCAAGCTTTCCAACATCTGTGCTTACATTGTGATAGAAGCAGAAACACATTTTGGAAGAAATCAAAAGCTAGTCAATGTAGTTGCCATCCCTTTCCAGCTTCTCAAAGACTTTGCCTCTTCTCTTGCATTATCATTGCCTTTTTTTTTTTTTTTTTTTTTGCCAGATTGGTTTTTTTGGCCTTAACATGCTCTTATCTCTTTTCTTTAAAAATTTTCTCTTATCTCACATTCCCCTTCAGCTATTGCCTTATTTGTCTGCTGCTTTCATAATGAGAATCCTCAGAAGAGTTGTTGATAGATGCTATCTCCATTTTCTTGCCATCCTTCTTATTAACCTTGTTATCATCTTATTATCCTTATTATCCAACCCCAATCTGCTTTTCAACCCATTTCCTCTGAAACTTTTAATCAAAGTCACCAGTGACATTTACCAGTTTAGAGGATATTTCTCTGTTAGTACCTTACTAGATTTTTCGACCCGGTTGCATTTAACATAGGCTGTCACTCCTTCTTGAAACACTTTCCTTTCTTGGCATCTATGATATCATATTTGCCTATTTACTGTTACTAATTCTGGTGGGTTTTCAGTAACTATTGTTCGTGTTTCTTGTTCTATCTCCTTCTGAATATTATAATCGAACCCCTTAGTTCTGGCTCTCTTCTCTTCTCTTCATATGCTCTTTCTCTGGGGGATTGTGTCAGTTCCCCATAACTTTTAATATTTCCCGTAAATTGATGACTCACAAATATATATCAGCAGTCTGATCTTCTACCCCGAGTTCCAGACCCTTGTGTTTGACTGCTATTTTGACAGTATTTTTTTGTTACTGTTGTACATCTTTTTTTTTTTTTTTTTTTTTTAAAGACAGAGCCTTACTCTGTCGCCCAGGCTGGAGTGCAGTGGCATGATCTCAGGTCACTGCAGCCTCCGCCTCCTGGGTTAAAGCAGTTCTCCTGCCTCAGCCTCCCAAGTAGCTGGGATTACAGGTTCCTGCCACCACACCCAGCAAATTTTTGCATTTTTAGTAGAGACAGGGTTTCCCCATATTAGTCAGGCTGGTCTTGAACTCCTAACCTCAAGCAATCCTCCCGCCTCGGCCTCCCAAAATACTGGGATTACAGGCATGAGCCACTGCACCTGGCCTATTGTTGTATATCGTAAATTTACATGTTCAAACTAAAACTTAATGCAGCCTCCTACCCTTCCTGTTCCCTAATTGGCTCCCTCTTGGTCCATTTGCTTTTTTGAATAACCTGTGAGTTATTCTTGATTCCTTCCTTTCCCTCAAGTCCCATGCCAGTTCATCAGCAAGTTCTGTTGCTCCTGTATCTAAACTATATCCTACGTCTTTTCATCTCACCATCACTTCTTGTCTCCTAATTGATCTCCCTGTACCTACTGTTGTTCCGTTATAATGTATTTTCCATGCAGGAGCCAGAATGAGTATTTTAAAATGTTAAATCAGATTATATAACTTTGCTGTTTAAATCCCTTCAGAGGCTCCTAATTGCATTTAGAAATACAACTACAAAAGAAAAAAAAAAAATCAAACTCCTTACTTTGGACCTGTAAGAACTTATATGACCTGCCCTTCCCTATCTCTCTAGCCTCATCTCATTCCATTTTCTCAGTACCTGATGACTGTTAACTCTAGATGTACTACTGGTTTCTTTCGGGTTACCAAAGAATTTCAGTGCCAAATTCTTTCTTACTTTTCTTTCCCTTCCCTTCCCTTCCTTCCCCCTCCCTCTCCACCTCCCCTCCCTCTTCTCCCTCCTCTTCCCTCCCCCAACCCTCCCCTCCCTCCCTTCCTCCCACTTGCTTGCTTTCTCTCTCTTTCTTTCTCTCTCTGTCTTTTCTTCCTTCCCTTCCCTCCCCCTCCCTCTCCCCCCTCCCCTTCCCTTTCTCCTTTCCTGTCTTTCCCATCTTTCTTTCTTTCCTATCTTTTCTTTCCTTCTTACACTTTGTTCTTAGTGTTATTCTCTGTATACTTGGGAAACCCTTGTCCTGGCTTATCACTTGGCCAAATTCCTTTTCCTTGGGTCTCAACTCAAATGTCGTGTAAGACAGATCTTTCATAACTACCCTAGGTAAAGTCCTCTTTCCTTTTTCTTCTTGCTGAAATTTTATTCTCTTTTATATAACCCTGTTATTTTCTGAAAAGCACTTATAAAAATTTATAATTTTTTTCACTTTTGATTGTTTATAACATTTCTTTTACTATAATAAGCTCTCATGAAGACAGGATATTGTCTATCTTCTTGTCTCTGAGTAAGCATCTTTTTTCCCCAACAATATCCACCCTGTAAAGATACAATTAAAAGTATGATGAGACATTTTGTTGTCTTTAAGCTGATACAGACTAGATAGGATATATTTACCTTTATTTTAGTCTTTAGATTATACTTTTAGCCCCAGTCATTTACTCTGGCTGTTACCATTAAGTTTCCAAAATTTGGTAACACCTAGAAGAGAAATGCTGCGATTAGCTGTCTAACCATTTATCATTTTGGATCCATTGTTTGCCTTTGACTGTCTAGACCACATAGGACTGAGGAGATAATTTTTCTTAGGTTGTTCTGAAGACATTTTAAGGTAACTTACAGAAATACTTTAAAAAATTGTGTGATTTTATATATATATTTCTGTTTGTCCTTTTCACTCATAGGAGTGTGTGTATAATATATATACAAACACACACACACACTCATATATATATATATATGGGTGAATATGGGTATGAAATAAGGGTATGAAAGTAATTAATTGAAGCTGTGAGTGAGTTGAATATACAAAATGAATGCCCTGAAGAATGGTAAATCTGGAGGGGTCACAGTGTTGGCTTTGGAGTTTTGTAGCTAAATTAGGAAGGTAAGTAGACTGAAATGGAATTTAAAATCAGTTGATAGATTTTTTTTTTTTTGCTTTATCCTTTGTATTCTTGAATTTTATTTTAATTCATATGTCAGATCATTTGAAACCATGTTCTATATACCTCGCCCAGAATTTGAAGACATTTTGATTTTTATATATCTTCTTTTCTTGAACATTTAACAAAAGACTGCTTTTTAAAATGTGATTATAAAATTATATATTTAAAACTGAGAGGCCGGGCGCGGTGGCTCAAGCCTGTAATCCCAGCACTTTGGGAGGCCGAGACGGGTGGATCACGAGGTCAGGAGATCGAGACCATCCTGGCTAACATGGTGAAACCCCGTCTCTACTAAAAAAAAAACAAAAAACTAGCCGGGTGATGTGGCGGACGCCTGTAGTCCCAGCTACTCGGGAGGCTGAGGCAGGAGAATGGCGTGAACCCAGGAGGCGGAGCTTGCAGTGAGCTGAGATCCGGCCACTGCACTCCAGCCTGGGCGACAGAGCAAGACTCCGTCTCAAAAAAAAAAAAAAAACTGAGAAAGATACGACCATGAGCTAAGTATAGGTTAAAATGAAACCTTCATAATTTATAAAAAATATTTCAAAATAACTATAAATATTTTCTTCTCTTCTCAGT
This sequence comes from Theropithecus gelada, assembly GCF_003255815.1. Taxonomy (NCBI): domain Eukaryota; kingdom Metazoa; phylum Chordata; class Mammalia; order Primates; family Cercopithecidae; genus Theropithecus; species Theropithecus gelada. Next base: position 197,514,916 of record NC_037668.1, on the reverse strand, counting down.
AAGGCCTTTCAGATGTCTCTTTCAGTTATTTCTTTTTTTTTTTTTTTTTTTTTTTTTT